>NW_025776543.1:0-202713 GCF_021130785.1 Homalodisca vitripennis
GTGCATCCTGACGATCAACATTTTCAACTGATATTATGGCGTGATCACCCTACCGACTTGATGTCCACGTTCAAGCTCACGACAGTTACCTACGGCCTGAACTGTTCACCCTACTTGGCCATCAAAACGCTACATCAATTGGCAGAAGACGAAGGTCACCGCTACCCCCATGCTGCTGAGATTTTCAAGCACCAGAGCTACGTCGACGACCTGATCTGCGGGGCTGAGACTGAAGAACTCGCCGCTGAACTTCAAGATCAACTCATCAAACTCCTTCGGCTCGGTGGCTTTGAGCTCCGGAAATGGGTCTCGAACTCTCCGAGACTTCTGCAACACCTTCCTGAAGATCATCGGGAAATCCCAGTTTTTCTGCAACCCTCTCAGGAGCCTCATTTCTCTATTTTGGGCCTAAAATGGAACCCCCTCTGACTGACACTTTTACGTTTTAACTTTAATTTTTCCTTTGTGAAAACCCCCACTAAGCGTAAAGTGTTAAGTCTACATTTCTCAAGTCTATGACCCCTGTGGTTTTTTGGCGCCTTGTATAATGCTCGCAAAAAAATATCATGCAACCTTGTATGGATTTCTGGCATAGATTGGGATGATCCGCTCCCTCCAGAAATATACCAAAAATGGCACGCCTTTTTATTTGAACTTAAGCACGTTGCTACTATTACAATTCCTCGTGCTATCCCCTACTCTGCTGCTACTCACTGGGACTTGCACGGTTTCTCTGACGCCTCAGAACTAGGCTATGCTGCTGTAGTCTACATCCGCTCTACCTCCAATGACACGGTGCACGTAAGCCAAGTTATGGCTAAAACTCGCGTCGCTCCTCTCAAAAGAGTGACGCTGCCCCGACTGGAGCTATGCGCAGCTCATCTCCTGGCCCAACTTGTGAAATATTGTGTTACTCAATTAGCTCCCACCCGCAAGTTTGGTTCTATTGTTTGCTGGTGCGACTCTACTGTGACCCTCGCGTGGATCAAAACACCTTCTTATCGCCTCACAAAACCTATGTGGCTAATCGTTGTGGCGCAAACTCAAGAGCTTGTTGCTGTGGAGTGCTGGCGCTACATACCCAGTGCTTCCAATCCTGCTGACTGCGCCTCCCGTGGGATCCTTCCCTCTCAATTGGTGGATCATCCCCTTTGGTGGCATGGACCCGACTGGTTGCGTCTCCCCTCCTCGGCCTGGCCAGATACTGATTCCAGCCTGGACTCGGTCTCTCTGGAGGAGCTAGGGGAGCTGAAGCATTCCACTCCTGTCATTGCCTTGGCCACAGCACCGCCTACGTGGGACCTCCTCATCCAGTACTCTTCCTGGAGGAAATTGTTGCACGTGATGGCCTACGTATTGCGTTTTATCCACAACTGTCGCTCACCAAACCGCCACGTCGGACCTCTCTCCAAGACAGAACGGGACTCCGCCCAGCTGCGAATTTTCAAGACCGTGCAAGAGGAAGCTTTCACTGAAGATCTGGCTCTACTGCGGGACCGAAAAAGACGTGTTCTACCAGACTTCAACGCCTCGCCCCATTCCAGGGTCCGGATGGACTTCTCCGCGTCGGCGGCAGACTGCGCCACGCTGACCTCCCGCCGAACGTGTCTCACCCGTGCATCCTGCCCAAGAAGCACCCTGTCGTGGACCTCCTCATTGACCATGTCCATGTCAAACATCTCCACGCTGGCGCGCAGCTTACTCTCTCTCTCTGCTCTCCCAGCAAGTCTGGATCCTCTCTGCACGCAGCGTGGTGAGATCTCGCATTTTTAGATGCCTCACATGTTTTAAGAATCGGCCTAAAAATAACGCCCCTCTCATGGGCGACCTCCCCAAAGCTCGCATTACTCCAGCCCGAGCTTTTCTCTCCACCGGCATGGACTATGGTGGCCCCTTTTCGCTCAAGGTCCATAATTTACGCTCTGTCCGCATTATTAAGGCCTATATTTGTATTTTTGTTTGTATGGTTACGAAGGCCGTTCACATTGAGGTGGTCACGGATCTGTCCACCGAAGCTTTCCTTGGTGCTCTCACTCGCTTCGTTTCTCGTCGTGGCCTGTGCACAGACCTTTATAGTGACTGTGGCACAAACTTCGTAGGTGCTAAAAATGCCCTACACAAAATCCTCACGGCTGACCAGCGCAAAGTCCAAGACTTTGCTGCTGACCGTTCAATTCGATTCCACTTCAACCCTCCTGCTGCTCCCCATCAAGGTGGAATATGGGAAAGTGCCATCAAGAGTGCTAAACACCATCTAAAACGTGTCATGGGACTCCACATACTAACTTTGTCTCAATTCATGACGCTCACAAGTCAGGTTGAAGCGATGCTCAACTCTCGCCCGCTCACCGCTCTTTCCAGTGATCCCAACGACCTTCTCCCACTGACGCCTGGACACTTCTTGATCGGGCTCTCCTCTGGTTTCCGTGCCTGAAGAGAAACTTGATGGACATACCCACGAACCGCCTTTCTCACTGGCATCTGGTTCAAGCGCTGCACCAACGTATCTGGAAGCGTTGGCAGCGAGAATATCTCCAGACTCTTCAGCAGCGCCTCAAGTGGAGCACTCCTTCCCGCAACCTCCAACCTGGAGACCTCGTCCTGGTGCATCAGGATACTCCCGCTCTCTCTTGGCCCCTTGCAACGGGTCACTGATGTCACTCCAGGACAAGATGGTACAGTTCGAGTGGTACATCTCAAGACCTTCAAGTGGAACTCTCACTCATCCAGCAGTGAAGGTGTTTCTCTTACCTCACCTCTACAATTAATTAACTGTCTCTCTACCACCGCCTATATTGCTCTTTCTCTCATTGAATCCCAAGGTGATTCAAGGCGGCCGGTATGTTAAGTATTATTGCGTAAATAACTTGTTTTTTATTGCCAAATATGAAAAGGCTACTTTTATTGAATAATAATTATGTATATATTTTTTGTGCAACTTATACTCTATATTTGCCTTTATTTACTAAACTGTATATACTACATTAATTCTATATCTCTTTCTGCGGCCTAGTGCCTACAATACCATTCCTTACTGGATTAAAATATTCACGTACAGTGACAGGACCAATGAACCATTGTTTCCCGAATCAGCTGTTTACTGTAAACTCACCAACCAATCACAACGGTTGACTTATCAATTGCCCACCTTGCAAGCGTAGGCACGCTTGCTCATTATACTCTCGATCCCGCCTGGGGCACTTATGTACTCTCTAGCCACTGCTTATCATAATTACTCTCTCCCCCATGTGTTACTCTCTTATTTAAATATTAGTTTATTTTTATTTGTTGTACATTTACATTAACATTAAAGTCAGTGCTCTGGATTGGCAATCTCTACCAGAACGTCTCTTCTCCCGGACACCCGCGTCTACCGTGCTCTACAGGACTGGCCACAGTGTTATAAACTATTCGTTTGCGGTCGTATTGTGCGTGAGTGAATCCGTGAAGGACATCTTCCGTCTTCACGCCTGCCTACAAGACAGCAGCCTATTTCCACACTTACTGATCACAACCTGGCCCTCCACAACAGCAGACTACGGTTAGGTATCTCTCATGAAAATAAAGGTAACTGTTTATTTTATACACTTTATTTGAATATGCACTGTTCATAAACTCATTATGTGTAACCTATTGAACGCTTGTTAAAATCAGTGTGTTCGGCGTCTTCACTGCCTAGTGTGAAGTGGTCCTTCTTAATCGAGCCTCTAAAATATTATTTCACGGTTCTATAACCAAATTCCATTCTTTTCACTAAGTATAAAGAATAGACTCATCGTGCCTTAATTCGTTGAAATGTTCATAACCATTTGAAATATGACTTAGTTTACTTACTTTCCGAAGTAGGAAAGGGTGAGATATTTTATTACAGACCCCTGAAATAAAATATTTGATGAGATAGGAGTAGGCAAGAAGCGATTTGTAAACAATAGTACGCTACACCACGAGTAATATAAATGCTTCGCTGAGGTTTAATGCAAAAATTTAAACTTTAATTCATTCTCAAGACTTCCGGTGGACTGATATGCAGAAATGTGTCACAATCATATAGAAAAGAATATTTTACATCCTCCAGCGGACAAAAGAGAAATTATATTCGCATATTTAGTGATATGTTTGAATGATGCTTAGCTAAATTTCATAATTAAATACGCACCATCAAGGAGCTAACCCATGTTTATATATAAATGAATTTAACTACAACATTTAAGGTCTCAAAACATTTAAATTTATTTCCCATTAAGTTAGGTCTCATAGTATTGTTTCATTACTTTAACGAAGTTAAGAAATCCAAGTTGGTTTATAAGCCGTATATTCAACTAATAGAAAGTTTTGAAAATTGATGATCAACGTCCATAAACTGATAATGATCTGCAAACGAGCCAATGATCTTTGTGAATCATATAAAATGGGTAATGGAACAGAGGTGTTACCATGGCCTAATATCGCTAGTTTTGTAAATAGTCGCTGATAAGTTTATACGATCCATATAAGCCATATTTCCAAAGCGTATTCATCGTGATCGATCGTTTGGAGGGAACCTATTCGTATCAGAGCGCATTATTAAGATGGCCGTGTCTCATGTCTAAAGTCTCATTGGGAACCGAGAAACCACCACCAGAGTTGCGGGTCCTGTCGGAATTGGGGGGGGGAGTGAATATAAAGCTTACTTGATAAAATATAGAAGATCGCATGATCAAATATCTTCCTTACCTCATTTACATTCATAGTGAATGAAATAGGAAACCCTGGAAAAACAAACCTAGAATGTAAGTTATACCTGCCAAATGCTTTGTCATGGTGAGTTTACTAATTCATATGACACAAACGTAGTTTACAAATCAAACATGAATGTTTATGAACTCCTACAAATAGTTTGTTGTTTTACATCTGACGCTGAATGAATGTATCGGACAAATGACTGATAAAGCTCGGAAACCTCTGCTGGGGACATATCTGGCGCACCGAGCGCACGTCACAATGTCCTCGTCCTGGTATTAGAGGACTGAGGAGGATTAGTGTCCTGAGTAGCTAAATCTTCGTCACATCTGGTCCCCTGAACTTTATATCTACTTTACTAATACTTACTTTTTGTACTCAATCGTATTGATCGATAAGTGTAGGATAACACTGGTAGAGTTACAATTAGCGTATTATTAAACGATTTAGAAATTACATTTTTTAACATTTAAATGATCATAAATCATTATATAGCAAACTGTGTATAAAGTTGAACCATAATTAAGTTATATAATAATTCATAACTTTGTTAATTTTACAGAAATACAGCAATTATTTAAACCTAACTTATATAAAAATATGTTACAAAAAATGTAAATAAAAGTTGAGGTATGGAAGGAATGAATTTAATATTTGATTTAGTATTTGATTAATATGTTTTACCTATATTTTAAGGCAAGCTAGAAAGAATTAAATGTACCTTTCTTTTATTTATATCTGCTTTAGAAAACTAAAATTATACTAAAATATTTATAAGTTTATAACAAACATTTTCGTCATATCATGTTTATTGGAAAGATGAAAGTAATTTAAAAAAATTAAATTATCTCTTCTGGTTATGTTAAAGTATAAAAAATTTCACAATTTTTTTGCCTATACTCCTTTCTACTTATATCTAAAGATTCAAAAAATTATAAAAATATTTTATAGACTACGACTGATGGTAATTTCCCATTTTGGGCTTCAATTTTATTTACACTGCACTTAAAGTACGGCATTTTACCACGAGTTTGAACTAAACAAAGACACAGTGTCATTCATATCAATAATGGGTTGGTCCGTATATCTGTATTAACACATGATATTGGGATTTATTTTAGATAATCAATTTTAAAATGGTAATTACAAATACTATTTTTTATTTTTTTTATTTTTACACACCAGTAAACTGAGCGTCATATTTAGTGGAACATGGAGTGTTAGATTGGGAGTGATGGGTGGGGCAGGTGCTACAGCAGTGTCAGGAAATGTATGGGTCAATTAGCAGCTAATGGGAGAAGTGGTGTCTCGTTAGTGCCACTGACACCGTAGTGCCCTACAATAACGTTGCAGTTGTGTTACAGTACTGTAACACAGTTAGTTAATTAAACCATTATTATATAACAGTTACAGAATAATAATAGTTATTAATAATAATAACTATTTTAGTTAAAAACACTCTATTATACACAACTTGAAATACAGAATTATCATTATTGTATATCACTTAAGGGCCTGGAGAAAATAATTCGTGACTGTTTGTCTGCGATATCTTACATTAAGTGCCTTAAAGACTTAAAATTTTGCATAACTATTCATTGGTATAAAAGCAACGTTGAGTTCGTTGATGATGCAAGACACACCATGGGATTTGGCTAAGCGTTAGAGAACAGTTTTACATTTGTCTTGTGGAAACCATGATGGAAACGAGTAAATAGCTAAATAAATGAATATGTACCCAAACTGTGTAAAATTGCATAGGATTTTAACATTTGACATTTTTACTAATGGATTTAAAACAATAAATGAAAAAGTGGAAAGTAAATGTAGGTTAAAGTAGGTGTCAATGTTTGATTTCAGTGCACTCTTTTATTTTTATTACTGCTATGAAACCTAACTTAACAAACAAAATTATATGATGTGACAAGATACCTCGACTTCTTTTTTCATTTTTTGTGTTTTATGAGCACCTGTTTTTCTATAGACAAGAATGAGTTTTATGATAATGGCTGTCCAACAAGTATAAATGGGAAATATCTTACTGAGAATGAATTAATAAATCTGGTAGAATTGTTATGAACCTATTGTTATCTCACAAAATAGTAGATTTCTTAGATGAGTTTAATAGCGAAATATCAGGTTGAGGTTGTCTGAACATACTAAAACGTACATCTAATAATAAATAATATATGAGAAATATATTATAATAAAATAATAGATGGGCTTCGTAGGCAGTGTTCATTGCGAAATACCAGATTAAGGTTGCTTTAATTATTGGTAAATACCGATAAAGTTGTTTTCATTCCAAGTGGTAAATTTCACATATAGTTGTTAAATATCAGATTTCGGATGCATTCATTAACAGATTCGAAACATGGGCTCATTAATATAAATGTATTAGTGTCCAGGGAGGCTTTATATTCTATATTCGTCCAGATAAATAATAGAATCAAAAGTCTGAATCTAAAACCAATAGTTTTTATATATTACAGTATTAGTATTATATTATATATATTAGTATTATATACGGTTACAGAACCGTTATATATTAAACTAATGGTTTCATTATTAGTATTTAATGACCAAGATAACACTTAAATAGGTATTGCTTTGACAATTCATATATTCCTTTACTTACGGTTAGACATGTTAGAAAACGTTGCAACTAAAACAAGATTCCCACCCTTCAGCTATTTGATATTTTTCCATTAATCTATTATATTCTTATATTAATTTGAAACTTTTGGAAGCTCATATGAAAATATTCAAAATTTCCAATGTATAATATGCTTTTAAGCAAAGACATTATCTCTAAGGTGGTAGATATTTTTAAATGTTTATTTTACCCCCTGTGTAGTCTTATACGAATAAATAAAATTTTGTTTGTATAAGAACCTATTCTTTTAAATTTAGCCCATAAGTATAATGGGTGAAATGTTGGAAGAAAAGTTGTAATTCCAAACTTAAAATAAAAGGCCACGTTATTAAAACTTTTAATTTGATAGGAATTGCTTACGGAATCGTTCAGGTCATATCAATTACAATTATTTACAGGTTTGACTTCAATCAGTAAGAAATTGCGGTGATGGTATTTTGATGGTATCGTTTTTTATTTATCGAGTAAGTTGCTTAACATTATAGGTCGTCTAAGACATTTTTAAACTTTATAATAAATCGAGACATTTGTAAAAATAATATTTTTGTTTGTTTGTAACAAATTTACACAGGGGTTAAAAAATGTTAAATGGGTTTATACTACACAATATCAGAGATGGAAATCTTGCCTAAATAAAGCAAAAATTCGTACATCTGAAACCAAAAGCAATTTTATTTATTGGATGCCTTGGTATATTTATTAACCTTCTGTGCACTTAAAATGAAGTACAACTTTAGATGTTGGAATATACGGCAGTTATTAGTGACTATTGTAAACTTCCCAAACTTGAATCGCTGCCTACAATCTTAGATGATTTAAAAAACGGAGAAACAAATGCAATTTTAAGGCCTCCAGCTTTTGGGTTTGTTTTAATGTACGTAAAATCTGTGATATATTCTTTCACTTTCAATATTTTAATTACGTGTATCGTAAAGTTTTGAAAAAAATAAATTAGAGTAAAAATCTAAAATTATAAAGTTGATACAAATACTACTTAGATTTGATACATATTGCGTAGTAGCTCAGATAAAAAAAACATTAATTCAAAATACATGCATTACAATTTATAATCGGATAATGCTGTTGGATAACAGACTTTTGTATAGAATAGTTGTGTTTGAACTGGATCAGTGCAAGTTAAAATTGATTAGTTAGAAAATTACGGTTTTTATCATGTACGTGCGTGCGTGTGTGTTGTGTGTGTGTGTGTTTGTGTGTGTGTGTGTGTGTGTGTTGTGTGTGTGTGCGTGTGTGTGTGTGTGTGTGTGTGTGTGTGTTGGGAGAGCCACAGATATCAAGTTACTCTCAAAATGAGCGTGGGTATTGTCCTCATTGTGTTAGTTGTCATGTATACATAACCTACATCACAGATAGCACATGGGACATACATATACCATAGTGCTGTGTTAGTTTGTCATACACGATTGAGATCAACTATTCAGATAACCCGTAGTTAAAATAACTGTTATATACAAAATCAACAGTAACACTAGTCATGGATACCAGTGATTGTTGAGGGACCCTCAGATATCACGTTTACTCTCAACATGAGCATGGGCATTGTCCCCATTGTGACCGGTATCATGTATCATGATCAACTATTCAGATAACCAGCAGTTTTAATAACTGTTATACACAAAATCAACAGAAACACTAGTCATGGATACCAGTGATTGTTGAGGGAGCCTTAGATATCACGTTACTCGCCTAAGGTGACTGGATATCGTGCTTTAAAATCTGTATACAACACAGTTTTGCAGTTCAAACATTTCTACGGCTTGTCTGTATCGCAATGAAATGTAACAATAATGAAATGAAATGAAAAATGTCTGTATTAGAGGCGAAGTTAGGACTATAAAGTCCTCTCTACCACTTAACCTCAATAATAATAATAATATATTTATAATTTTCAAGTATACTTTTTTTATATGTATTAATGTGTTTGAATTTTAACTCACTTTCTTTATTTTAAAATATTTCACGTATCAGTTTGTAATGTTTGGAAATAATGGACCCTTTAATAAAATACACCTAAACTCTAATTCTTCTTCCCCTAACCCACGACAAGTAATTTTTAAATACAAATATATGCTTAGAAGTCATTGCATGCTTAGATTAAAGTGGTAGAATTATAACAACTTGTAATGGTTCAAAAATTATAAAAGTACATAATTAAGAACAGTACACGTTGCGTTTATGATGTAAAAAAAAATTGGGCTTAATGGGATACGTTCTCGAGTTATGAATTATTATTTCAATTTGTACTTTGATTGGAAATCTCCCAAAACAATTATCCTTTTTCGTTCTTTACCAACATAATAATAGAAAGGTATTGTCTTTAAATAATTTTCTTGATATTAATAAAGCGGAAATAAACCAATAACATTTTTATGTAACTCCCTTAAGTTTAGCTCTACTACTTTGTCTGTGGTTAACATTAAAACCTCGGGTATCTATACTGTTGATCCGAGAGTAATTTTTAGTCATTAGACCAAGCAACTGCGTTCTCAGATGTAATGAAATGTCCAGTTATACATCATATTTCCAGTAAAAGTTTTAACAAAAGAAAAAATGCAACATTTTTTATGTACTTAAAAATATGCTAAACAATGCAGTTGCCATTGAAAATTTAGAGGAAATCCTGTTTAGAAGCTCCATAAAACGTATTGGAAAATTATTTTTGCAACAATATTCTATTTCAAATACTTAGAAGTTTTCTAAAAAATACATATTTTTTTGTGCACAAAGCACATGCTGTTAATTTTTAATGAGTATTCTGCAAATTATAATGACACATGACTTTGTTTGCCTATAGTAATAGTCTTGTAGTGATAGGTATACATTTGTTTTCAATGCTGGAAATTGAATATTTTCAATACTATTGCTATAAATCACAAACACCCTTTCGTTTATGGACAAAGATTAGTGTTTAACAAAATTATTCAATCCTGTCTGGACTTATTTCGTACAAGCCACCCTGAATTCAGAGTAACCTGAAAATTGTTGCAATTTACAAACAAATAGTTATTTTTAAACGAGTGTGGCATTATTTTGCTATTAAACATTTACCATAGAGTTTATATTTATTTGGACTTAGATACTGCTCTTATTTAAATATCTTTTCTGACCCCATAGGTGACAACAGTATTAATAGCTTAAAATGGTGCTAAGGCTTATTTATTTATCACCAATGGTTTATACAAAAGATACTTTTTGAACAATCACTATATTTGTTTGGCATGAAAAAATAAATACTGAACTCCATAAACTGTTCGTACGATATGGTAAACATTGATTTTACGAGGCAACAAAGGAGTGCACCGAAATGCTCCCAAACGACACACAAAATCCAGCGATGTTCAAGCAATACTAGGAGCCATTTGCAACACATTTGCCTCTTTTATCGCCCATCGCAGTTGTATGCGGCGTGTAGACTGTCCCACCGAGTACTTTTGTATCACTGATGTCTTTTGAGAATTTGTATTCTTTCCCCTCAATAAACAGCTTTAGATCGCAATTATTGTGAAATAAAGACACATAAAAAAATATTCAGTGCGATAATATTGTGGAAATTATATAACGCTATATACATATGGAAAATTGTAATACGTCTTGTTTGTGGCTTTGAATTTTAAACCTTTATTTCGAGATTTTATCTTACAATGACTCATTCCTTATATTATAAAAAGTTTTAAATAATCTAATTAAGTCTTCAGTAATTATTTTATGTTAAGTGGAAGTTATAGTATTATTATGTATACACAGAGGATGGAAAAAGTCCTGCACGAGCTTGAAAATCCCACAACGTTTTAAAGACAAAGCAATAAAACTTGGTTCATCATTTCTGCATCTATAAATCTACTTTTCGAAGTAACTACAAATGTTCTGTCTTGTCAAGGGGATGGGCCCAAAGAAGCCAGAAAGAAATTTTAAATAAGAGAGTTTGTCGCATAGTACATTAAATTAAAGGTCTTTATTATTAGAGTGCAATGCCGCAAATCCAACCTCAAAAGTCAAACACTTTAAAAAATTACGCTGGTTTAAAATTGCATACATTTATAATGTAGGTATTGCTCTATATGGAAATTTATATTAAATGAATACTGGACTTAAAAAAATAATATTTTTATGTGGTTAGTGACACATCCAATAGCGGACGCTCTAAAAGGAGTTCGGCAAAATACTTAACGTAAGCATAGGACAAGATGTACATGGTTTTAAAGTGTAATGTAATATGTACATCAATGTAAGTCTAAAGTATAGACTAAAAACAAGAAATGTATATTATAATAACGGATACCACGTCTTTTCCTTCATCAATCGTCTCTACTAAACAACTCCTTTATAACCTGGTAAGGTAATAAAAAATACATTTAAGTATGCTTGTTTTTGTGGTTTTATCTCCTTTAAATTGAAGATATCATATTATAAATAACACTGATATATATTATATATATATATATATATAATATATTAACATGTTTTAATTTTATTACGTTGTGGTTGTAAAATATAAAAGTCGATTAAGACCTTATTTAAAACAAGTTTAAACAACAAACGCCACAGACGCCCTAGTTTGAATTAGTTGTGTGTACTAGTAAAAGATTATGTATAAATTATATAATGTCACCTCATGTCTTAAATTTGTGTCATAGTTAAATCAATTTCCATTCATATATATATTTTTTAAGTATACCAAAATATGTTGTTCATTAAAACATTCTTTTATTGTGTCATAGAAATTGATACAATTGGTTACAAGTGTAGGTAAGGCTCATGTCTTTACTTTTACCAGCCCAACTTGCATAATGTGTTTATTCTGTATATCCGTGATATTTTGATTCGGATTATTTTCTAAGCTTGTATTAAACTCTCTTTTACCTTATTTTGTTCAAACCACATCTATTAGGTTAACTCAGTTATAATTTAGCTATACATTGTGGGCCTGGAAAGGATTTGTATTCCGAAACAGCCAAATATTACATCGTGGTAAGATTCCTCAAGATACTACTGATATTTAGTAGATATTTTGTTGTTCAAAAGTGTAAAAGAAAAGTATTAAATGTGCATGTGATCACGTAAATGATTCATACATATATATATATATATATATATATATATATATATATATATATATATATATATATATATATATATATATATATATATATAAATAAAACTATTATTTACTTTCAAAACAATAAATTTTAAAATTATATTAGAAATTTATTAAAATACTTTGCTATGGTGATTTTTTATTCGATAACTAACTCAGTAGATACATAACTTACCTAGTTATTTTACGAGTAACCTATTGACATGTTTTCTTAATCTAAAGATGGATTTCATGTGAGAAACCACGTTCTATTATATACTCTCAAACATAGCAACATAATAGAGGAAGAAAACTCACACCAGTTACAAATATGAAAAAGGATTATTAAATCTGTTTATATTAGTTTGGAATATATGTTAGTTTTATAATGTAGTAATTATATCTTTGTATTAGCAATTCAGTATATTGAGAAATATCAATATACGTTTAACCTGCAAAAAATAGGAACAGACTTATTAAAATAAAATATAATAAAAACCTGTAAAAAAAGAAACCACTCGCCCTCCATTCTCTCTATGAAACTGATCACTCAAACAGCGAGGGATGACAGTAATTACACTCCCCAAAGCCACCACTGTATTTATTGATCTGTTATGAATATCTATTATTTGTGAAATTTAATGTTAGTCATGTAGTGACTATACGTATTTAAAAAAAAATATGAAGGAAAATAATTAATTACCAATTACCGATAATCCACTCGCCCGCCCTTGTCACTGTAACTGATCACTCAAACAGCGAGGGATGATAGTAATTGCATTGCCTACAGCCACCACTGTATTGACAGTTCTGTTAGGAATGACTTTTATTTATTAAACTCATTATTAGTCCTGTAGTGACATACGTATTATAAAAAAGATGAAGTAAAATAATTATTTACCAGTAAACGATAAACCACCCGCCCGCCCTTGTCACTGTAACTGATCACTCAAACAGCTAAAGATGACAGTAATTACACTGCCTACAGCCAGTGTATTACTGTATTGACAGTTCTGTTAGGAATGCCTTTTATTTGACAAACTAAATTTTAGTCCTGTGGTCATTATACGCTTTTAAAAATGAACTGAAGAAGAATAATTAATTACCAATTAGTGATACACTGAAACTGATACAACAGCAAGGGATGTTATCAAATAAAAGTTGTTACAACTTATATTTAGAAGATAAAAACCACAGCGGCAATCTATTGGCAGTTCTGTTATCAATACCTGTTATTTATTAAACTAATTTTATTAGTCATCTGCGAACTATACGTATCTTTTGGAATACGTGATAAAAA
The DNA here is from genome assembly GCF_021130785.1 of Homalodisca vitripennis. NCBI lineage: Eukaryota > Metazoa > Arthropoda > Insecta > Hemiptera > Cicadellidae > Homalodisca > Homalodisca vitripennis. Next base: position 13,771 of record NW_025776543.1, read on the forward strand.
AAAACTAACTACCAATTAACGATAAATCAACCATCCGTCCATGTCTATAGGTCAGTTCATTCTCTAGACAGACTGAAATTACAATCTTCCAACTCATCAAGTGTCTTTATTATACTATTAAGGCAATTTAAAATCTTTTCCTTGGCCAAAGTTTTGAATATGTATTTTTCTTTTGCTGTTTTTAATGTGTTCAATCAGCCTTTTACAGTAAGAAGAAGGTGTAAGCTAGACAAGTAAAAACTTGCGATACGTTAAATATTAGTAAATAAATACAATACTTTTCCAAATTGTTTATTTTTTGGACGAGGCCTTTTGAAATCAATGGTTTTATCATCAGGTGACTCCACAAAAAAATATAACAATATGTGTTACAATTTATATTAAAATAACGTATGGTGTAAAAGTGAAAACACAAAAATGTTGGAAATATTTCAACCGGTATGAAAAATTAGGTATAAATACAGTTTAATTTTTGTATAAACTGGGAAGAAAGAAGACTGCAATTTTCAATAGGACCCTCTTCATTGTTAATGAGTTTTTCTTTATTTCTTGCAATACGTTACTTTATTTGTATAATCCATTATTATTATTAATATCCCGTTAAATACAGCGATGAAAATTACAACAATTCTCTGTTTATTAGTAGGATTTCAAGGAGTTGCGTTTGATAAAAACGTAGTAATTAAAACAGTATTAGTAGGTTACAAAACTATCGGGGTCAAATGTATTTAGGAGCTTAAGTACTGAATGAAGTGAAACATAAATCTCCTGAGAGCCCGGCTGATAGTAGTGGCTGGCATTTCCCTGCACTAAGATAGGACTATCGTGGGTGATAAGGAAGTAATGTTTTATTCATTGAATAAAGCCGATTTAGTTCCTTAGATCCTCTTTAGACTTTTTTCATTCCCCTCCTGATTCACTGAAGCAGCTTTATGTATTTACATATATTACAGGATGTCTAACAGATGTATTACAGTTAATAATAATCATTCGTCACACGGGATGTGAATGTGAAATATTTACGTGAATTCTATCTAATCTAAAGTTTAGTACATTTTATATTTTATGTATAATTTTTTTTGCCAAAGGTGAGGCGACCTTCTTTTATACCTTATTCTGTCCGTCGTCATGGGCTACAGGCCTGTATGAAAAATCTTATCAAACTGGATAAAGAGGAAAGTCAATACAATACAAGGTCATAGATAGGGTTTCAACTTGCGTTATCTCTATATGATTTCCTGAATAAGGTTTAGTTATTAAAACAACACTATGCCAATACCATTCAATATTTTGGAAGAAGCTTTTCGAAATCAAACGTCTTATCGACGGATGAAACCAAAAATATATATTTCCATTATATGTATTAAAAATAATACATATACTGCTCTACAGCGCTATCAATATTTGCATGTTTCGATATGTTGTGTCTATACGGAGATTACAAACTAGCAGCTGGTCATCTGTTGTAACAGTTACTCTGTTACGGTCGATTTGTCAGGGATACGGCTCTACTACGCTATCAATATCTGCATGTTTCGATATGTTGTGTCTATACGGAGATTTTTAAATTGGGACGAGATTATCTGTTGTGACAGTTGCTTTGTTACGGTCGGTAGCATTTGTTCAGGAGATGTCTGTACTGCAATATAGAATTACATATGTTGTGTTGTGGATACTACCCTTATGATTGATATAACTATTTATCGCATTCAATTGCACATCAATACTATCGGTTTTTCTTATGTCGGTATTGTTTTTATACTATTTACTTTGTAACATATGTTTATAGATATATTAGAAATAATTCTGTTTTTACGACAAAAACAATTTATTATCTGTCAAAATTTACATAATTTATATGCAATAAAGCCATAGTTATCTATTTAGGCCCAAATGCGCACATTTCAAAAATGCAATACACCTAGTTTAAAGAACAAGAAAAATAAGATGAATTATTTCGTTCTTCACTCATGCAGAAAGTTTTTCAACAGCCATCGGGTGGATCCTGTGGGTATCGTGGGGGTTCAGAACTTCCTTACTTTAAACCTTTTAAAATGGGTAAAAGTTAAAATCTTCAATTTAAATTCTAATAAGGTATAATTACAGTTTAAGTTATTTGTTAAACTACAGTGTTTTGTTTATATAACAGGTTACCTATTTTTCGTATGACTGACTTAAAGGCCTTAATTCGTTTAAATGTTTAAAAACAATTTGATTTGAGAATTTGAAATGTATTTAATATATAACTTAATTTACTTACTTTCTACACTACACAACATTATAAAAGGTTGCAATATTCTACTTCAGATTCATGAAATAAAATATTTGATGAGATAGAAGAAGGCAAGAAGAGATATGTAAACGAGATAGGAGTAGCCTACGCTACATCAAAAGTCACGTAACTGTCTTTGTTGAGGGTTCATGTAAAATTTCAAATCTTATTCAAATCTGAAGATGTTCGGCGGAGTGATATACATACATATAGTATACTCATACAGAAAAAAAGATTTTACATCCTCCGGCAGACAAAATAAACATTCTGTCAGGATATTTAATGATATTGTTAAGTATTATTGCGTTAAATAACTTGTTTTTTTATTGCCTAGTATGAAAAGGCTACTTTTATTGAACAATAATTATGTATATATTTTTTGGGAAATTTATACTCTATATTTGCCTTTATTTTACTAAACTGTATATACTGCATTAATTCTATATCTCTTTCTGTAGCCTAGTGCCTACAATACCATTCCTTACTGGATTTAAATATTCACGTACAGTGACAGACCAATGAACCATTGTTTCACGAATCAGCTGTTTACTGTACACTCACCAACCAATCACAACGGTTTGACTTATCAATTGCCCACCTTGCAAGCGACTGCACGCTTGCTCAGTGTACGCTCAGTCCCGCCTGGGGCACTTATATAGCACTCTAGCCACTGCTGACCATACTTACTCAACACGTGACTTTATGCCCCATATGTTACTCTCTCACTTAAATATTAGTTTTTATCTCTAATTGTTGTACATTTACATTAACATTAAAGTCAGTGCTCTGGATTGGCAATCTCTACCAGAACGTCTCTTTTCCCGGACACCCGCGTCTACCGTGCTCTACAGGACTGGCCACAGTGTTATGAACTATTCGTTTGCGGTCGTATTGTGCGTGAGTGAATCCGTGAAGGACATCTTCCGTCTTCATGCCTGCCTACAAGACAGCAGCCTATTTCCACACTTCCTGATCACAACCTGGCCCTCAACAACAGTAGACTACGGTTACCCCTCATGAAAACAAAGGTAACTGTTTATTTTCAGCTCTTTATTTGAATATGCACTGTTCATAAACTCGTTTTTTTATTTATTTATTTCCAACGGCAGTAGCCAATTTACAAAGACAAGCATAGATGGTAGAATACAGCGGAAAATTAAATTAATACAATCAGATGAAAAAATCTACATAAAGTAACAAAATAGGTATACAAAAATTTGATAATAAATAATAAGTATCCAAAGATATAACAAGTTATAAATGTCCAAAACATAACAAAAAATAAAAATAAAGATTAACAAACAACAATAATTACTCAAGTATGGAAACAACTCAGAAAATTGATTTAAATAAACTGCACCTTACATAAAAAACAATAAAAAACAACTAAAGTATAGGTAGATATCAACAAAAGTAGAATAATAGATAATTACGCAAAGGAAAAAATATTTATAAAAACTCTCTGTGCAACAGGAACAAGCAATCAACTAGCTAACAAAATTATAAGATTGATAAGAGCGAACATAAATAAATAGTGCTAATAAATTAAAATATAATATATAAAATTTAATAAATAACAGTAGAAATTAAATAAATACAACATATAATACAATGAACATGCACTTAATACAGCTTAAAGCTAACTAGGTCTTAATTTCTAGTCTTTCACAGAAAGAAGAAGAGAGGAGGCCTGCCGACGAACCTGGTGAAGTCCATCGAAGAACAGGTCACACCCAGACGCAACCTGATTTCCCAGGCGAATAAACCTTGCGAGAGGACTGTTGAAGTCGAAGTTGGTTGAGTGGTATCTTCGACCCAGCAGATCTCGAGATCTTGTGTTTGCAGGAACTCTGAGGTCGATTTCAGCTAGGAGATCTGGACAGTTCATGTGACCATTCACTATCTTCCAGAGAAGAACAACATCAGCCACGTCACGTCGCAGGGCAAGCGGTGACAAGTTCAGATTGCTGGACAGTTCCTCCACAGGCACATCAAGATAGGCAAAACCCAGCCGGACACCAATCAAGCGAAGAAAACGCCTTTGTAGAGCCTACAGTCTCGTCCTATTGCCAACAGTGTAAGGCAGTAGTATTTTTCAAGATATATTGAATAAAAGCAAAGATTTAATTAAAAATAAAAACACTAAAATAGTTAAACTAAAACCGTGGATCGATGAATCTACTTGTAGGCGTATTAAAATAAGAAACCTGTTACTTAAAAGGCTTAACAAGGAACCTGATAATGAATTACTTAAACGAAATTTCAAAGAATATAGAAACAAGCTACAGTTAGATATTCGATTGCTAAAAAATAATTATTATCGCCGACGTTTTGAAAGAAACAAAGGTAACTCTAGAGAGACGTGGAAAGTTTTAAATGAAATCACTGGACAAAAATCCATCACTAATTCCAACATTGCGTTAAATATTAACAACACCTATGAAAATGATCCATATGTCGTCGCTAATGAGTTTAATAACTATTTTTTATCGGTCGCTGAAAAGCTTAGTACAAAACAATATAAGCCTCACAATTTTTATACTATGAATTTGAAAAACTATTTTACAGAGAGATCTCCAATTCGATCAATGCTCTTATATCCGGTTTTAGAACAAGATGTATATAATGCAATAAATTCGCTAAAAAACGGAACGCCAGGAATAGATGGAATTAGGTCACAAATAATTGAAAGATATTCTAACAAAATTATTCATGTATTAGTATACATAATTAACCTAAGTTTTGAAACGGGCGTTTTTCCAGATAAAATGAAGGAAGCAGTTGTAATTCCAATTCACAAGAAAGATTCCAAACTGATAAGTGGAAACTACAGGCCAATATCTTTATTATCATCATTTTCCAAGATAATTGAAAAATTAATGAAGAAGCAATTGACCGGTTTCCTTGAAAAAATTAAATTTTTCAGTGATAATCAATTTGGGTTTCGACAAGGCATAGATATTGAAAGTGCGCTTTTAAAATTTATGGGAAAAGTCTCAGAAGGTATTAATGATGGAAAAAAGTCTGTGGTCTTTTCCTAGATATCACAAAGGCTTTTGACATGGTAGATCACCAAATTTTGCTTACTAAAACTATACAATTGTGGTTTAAGGGGAGTGATTTATAAATGGTTTGAGAGTTATATATCAAATAGAAAACAGTGTTTCAGAATAAATGGGGTATTTAGTGAAATGGGCAAAATTAAATAAGGTGTTCCACAAGGATCGGTGTTAGGGGCAGTTCTCTTCTTGATATATATAAATGACCTTTGTAACGCAGAATTTCATGGATAAGTTACATCATTTGCAAATGATACTGCTTTATGTTACATTGATGATAAGTGGAGTGATATTCAGGAAAATATTAATTTAGATATGCAAGCTATTCAATGGTGGTTTACAAAAAACAATTTGGTTTTAAGTCCTACGAAAACAAATTACATAACTTTTAATTTACGGGGGAAAGTAGATTTTCCAATTAAAATTATTTCAAAATGCATTACTTGTATTTTGTTGCTGTAGAACGTGCAGCACTAACTGTTTAGAGGTAAAACCTGCAGAGAGTGTCAAGTATTTAGGTCTAACTTTGGATTCAGAACTAACATGGAAAACCCATATTTTTAATCTAAAACAAAAACTTAATAATGTCCTGCGGCTTTTCTTTTTCCTAAAAAATATATGTAATGATGATCTGTTGAAAATGTTGTATTTTTCATTGGTACACAGCCGATTAGAGTACGGAATCTCTTGCTGGGGGGGAACTTATGTAACAAGTACTAAAACATTATTTATTTCTCAAAAACAATTCATCAGATTAATTTTGAAAAAAAAAACAAAACAGATCCTACCTTTCCGTTATTTTGTCAATTAAAAATTTTACCCTTGAGACATATGTATGTTTATAAAGTACTAAGGTTGTTTTTGAATCGTAGTAGAAACAATACGCACTTGAATGTGTATAAGACGAAATTACGTAATGCAAGAGATGTGTATGTGCCTAGACCAACTAATACCTATTTTACTAAAACTTATAGCTTCCTAGCTCCAAGAATGTTTAACCAATTACCCATTTCAATTCGTAATGCCAACTCTTTAACCTTCTTCAATTCTAGATTGAGGTCTTGGCTTTTAAGCATAGAAAATATTGATGAATTATTACTTGTAAATAGCTAGAAAGGTAACATAGCTTTTTATTTTTCTATTTTGCTAGTAAATAGTAAATTGGTTCGGTTATGATGTGTGTGTATTTTACCATGTGTTTTTTTCCATGAATTTAAGTTGCAATAGAATTAATTAATAGATTAGGTATATGTACAGCAATACCATATTTCAATACGTTGCCCATTTTGGATTTTTTGTTCAGGTTTTTGTGTATGTCATAACGAAATTGTATGTGGAAATTCAAGGACTTTTTGTATTCCTTTGTGTGTGTTTATGTTTAAGTTTCAAGAAAATCTTTTAAGTAATCATTTTTAAATTCTGTTGAGATTCTTTTCTTTTACTGTAACATTTTATGCTTTTTGTTGGCTTATTGCATAATTAAATTGTATTATATGAAACTTATAGGCTCCTAATTTTCCACTAGTAACAACTTTGTGAAATTTATATATTAGTTAATGTATTATACATATAGTAGTTAAAGTTTGGATCTATATATTTTATGTTAAATAGAAGATTTAGCCATCACTCTAGGAAAAATTGTGTGTTAATTTCCTCCACACAGGCTTTGCCTTGGAGGTTAGTTATTTTCTCTATTAGAACGTATATTTTATATTTGTATTTCTATTGTACATTAGTAGATATTATGGTAATATTGGATGTAAATATGGTTTCTGTACAATTCTGTAATGTATTTTGAGAAAGTAAATCATTATTATTATTATTATTATTATTTATAGTAAGTGAAATAGAAAACTCTAGAAAATAAAAAAGAACTAGCATTTAAGATATACCTTCCAGTAACTTTGCCATTGTGAGTTTACTAATTCAAATGACACATATGTAGTTTTACGACTCAATCATGAATGTTTTTAGACTCCTAGAAATATGTCGTTGCTTCAAATAGACGATGAATGAACATATCGGACAAATGACTGATACGGCTCAGAAACCTCTGCTGGGGACACATCTGGCTCACCGAGTGCACGTCACAGCTCCCTTGGTCCTGGTATTACAGGACTGTGGAGGATTAGTGTCCTGAGTAGCTAAATCTCCGTCACATCTGGTCCTCTGGACTGTAAATATACTTTACACGATTCTAGAATATCCATGTCCATGCTTACTGGTCTATAAGTATTGGCAAACTCGATATACAGAGTTTTATATTATGTGGGGATTAAAAATTTACTATACATATTTAGTGGTAAATTAACTTATAAGTTTGTTTTGCTTACTAAAATACAGCAATTTAGCAATAATATTTTCTATGCAAGATTGTATCATACTGAGGAATAAATAAGATACAAATGATTCTATGAACAGAATAATCAAACTAATCATCAAAAGCAACTTATTTATTTTGCTAAATATAATATCTAATATGAATAGCGAAGAAATCAAAGTGAATTATGTATATGCAAAATATTAACCAAACATAATTCATTTTGAAAGTCAACTTGAATACCTTTTGAGTAAGGTTTTTATATCTAAAGACTGTATAAGTCTTTTCTATTACTAATAACATTATCCCGTAACAATTGTGTATGCCTAGATTATATAAAAATATGTTACATGAATGTAAATAAAAATTGAGGTATGGAAGGAAGAAATTTTAAACCTTGCAGAATATGTGTTTTGCCTTTATTTTAATGTAAGCTAGAAAGAAATAAATGTGGTTTTATTTTTTAAAGTATCATAGATTTGACTTTAATTTGTTACCATAGTATTACTTTTGACGTGAAAACGTCTTAAATTAGGTTGCGGCTCGGAGTCACTCATGAAAAAGTGTAACGCCCGGTAACGTTACGATGCCCGTCCAGTGGGTCCGCCGCACGGGATCCGCACGGGATAAAGCAGATAACTGTGGGTCCGCCGCACGGGATAAAGCAGATAACTATGTTTATTCGTGAAAATGTGGAGTGCTTAGATTCGTCATTTACAACAACTACAACAATAAAGGTAAATAATTGTACACTGATATTTCATTATCGTAAACTATGATTGATTGATTAATTGTTAGAATGACACAAAAGTTGAGAAACTGAGTTTATAGGTTATGTCATACTATTGACAAATGTTGATAGTGTTAAGTAAATTATTAGTTTAAATCACTCTGCAATCAATCGTAATTCAGTCGATTGAGAAGAAACAGCGCGTATTGCTAGTCAAACATTTAAAATAACAAATTATAACCTCTAAACATGTCATATAACAGTGCAACCAAACAAACGAACTAAACCGAACCAATCACCACGCGCGGAGTTAGAATTTAACTGTGTTTAGCAAGAATTTCAAATTCCAATTTTAGTAAATGTTTTATTCAACTTTACCATTTACAATAACAAATTTTAATTAATTTCAAATTATGTACAACGTATTAGTAAACAAAATATATTTCTATAGTTAAAATTTGTGCAATTCTTATTTTCATTCAATTCCTTGTTCCTATTGTGCAATTTAATAATATTCATATCAATAAATATTCTACCGAGAAAAAGACGTTGTCACGTAAAATCTTCGCCCGTAAAACCGACTTTACAGGCAACCATAATTTTTTACTTATGTAAAGTTTCTAATAATGACAATAATATTCTATAAACTATTGATGCTAATTTCCTCTCCTGAGCTTCAATTTTATTTATACTGCAATTGAATTAGGACATTTTACCATGAGTTTTTAACTAAAAAGACATAATTTAAATCATTTCAATCACAGTTTTGCCCGTATATCTCTATTAGCACAGGATATAGGGATTTATTTTAGTTCACCAAGTTTCCAAATCCAAACCCAATTATTAACAGATTAAAATTTAGCTTAAAAGTAATGTATATGCGTTATCTATTGATTAAATGCACCGAAGACTTAGTTTTTAAAACTTGTACACACCAGTAAACTGAGCGCCTTATTTAGTGGAAGATGGAGTGTTAGATTGGGAGTGATGGGTGGGGCGGGGGCTACAGCAGTGTCAGGAAATGTATGGATCAATTAGCAGCTAATGGGAGAAGTGAGTGTCTCGTTAGTACCACTGACACCGTGGTGCCCTACAATGACGTTACAGTTGTGTTCCAGTGCTGTAACACAGTTAGTTAATTGACCTATTATTATATTACAGTTACATAATAATTATTATTATTATTAATAATAGCTATTTGAGTTAAAACACTATTATACACAACTTGAACCATTATAGTATAATAGTTGCACTATAATAGTTAGTATTATTAACAATAGCTATATGAGTTAAAAATAACACTATATTATGCACAACTCGAAATACGGCAATCAATGTTATTGTATAAGCGCAAAGCAAAGCATATCACTTGAGGGCCTGAAGAAATTTAATTCCTGGCTGTCTGCGAGCACGATATCTTGAATTAAGTGCCCTAAAGACTTAAAATTTGCACAAATATTCATTGGTATAAAAGCAACGTTGACTGATGCAAGAAACACCATGGGATTTGGGTGAGCGTTAGAAAACATTTTACATTTATCATGTGGAACCCATGATGGAAACGAGTAAATAGCTAAATAAATGAATATATACACAAACTGAGTAAAATTGCATAGGAATTTAACATTTGACAATTTTAATCATGGATTGAAACAATAAATACAAATTGGAAAGTAAATGGTTAAAGTAGGTGTCAGCCAAGGTTGGATTTCAGTGTACTCTTTTAATTCTACTGTGAAACCTAAATTAACAAACAAAAGTTCCAATGTAGGAAGGGGTGGGGTTTCATTTTTTAGACTTTGCATACACCTGCGTTTTATAGACGTGGGTTTGGTGATGTTGCAAGTACAACCATGGAATCATCATACTGAGGATGAATTAATACATCTAAATGAATTGCTATAAAGCTGTTGTCTCAACAAATTGTAGATTCTTATACGAGTATCATCGCAAAATATAAGAATGTCTCAATATTTAAAAATTAGTTCTTATATTAAGTGCTATATTATAATATAATATCACTTAAGTTATGGACTTCATACAGAGTTATCATTGCGAAATATCATATTGAGGATGCATTGATGACTCTGACGATTGGTAAATTCCGATAAGTTGTTTTCGTGCCAAGTGGTAAATTTCACATATAGGTGCCAAATATCAGATTTAGGATGCATCCATTAAAAGTTTCAAAACATTTTCTCATGTCAATACATTTATTAATTTCCTGTGAGTCTTTACATTCTGTTATTCGTCTGTAACCGTGATACATAAAATTTAATGGTTTAATTTATAGTTTGTATGGATAAGATAATACCTAAATAGTTGTTAATTTGACAATTCATATATTCCTTTATCAAGGGTCGACATGTATTTGTAGGTTCCAACGTGGCAACTCAAACAAGAATTCCCTCCCTTTAGGGGGCTATTTGATATTGTTCAACTAATCTACTAAATTCATGTTAGAGATGTAGCCTCTAAAAGTGTTTTATAATAATAACATAATATTAATAAACTTTTATCACTTTTAAACATTTATTTTACGTACGATGTACATTTCGGAATCATTGATTCCATCTTCAGGTACCTGAAGATGGAATCAATGATTCCGGTACCTGAAGATGGAATCAATGATTCCGAAATGTACATCGTACGTAAAATAAATGTTTAAAAGTGATAAAAGTTTATTAATATTATGTTATTACTAAATTCATTTATATACTATTTTAAATATTATGGAAGTCCATTTTAAAATTTTTAATATAACTCCCAACATACTCTTGTGTTGAAAAACATATTTTAGTTGCCTAAAAACATAAACGTAGTCTACGATTAGTTTTATAGTGGGGGGATATTGGAGGAAAAGTTTTCATTCCACGAATTAATATAAAGGGCTGCGGTATTGAAACTTTTAATTGGATAGGAATGGCTTACGGACTACTTCAGGTCATATCACTTACAATCATTTACAACTTTGACTGTAATCAGTAAGAAATGTCGGTGATGGTTTTTCGATATTATTTTTTCTATTTATCGAGTAAGTTATCTAGCATTATAGGCCGTCAAGGTTATCTTTAAACTTTATGACAAATTGAGACATTTAGTAAGAAAAATATTTCAATTTTTTAAGTTTATAATAGATTTATTTAAACCGTGTTTGAAAATGGAATCCATCTAAAAGTTTTAAAAAACAAGAAATTAATAATAACAATTTTTAATTTTAAAGTTTATACAATCACGAATTAACTTTGGTACATATTGCGTAGTGGCCGATACAAAAATATACTAATTCATAATATTGCTTTGAAATTGGTTAACGGATTTATTCATGGAATGGATGTTTTTGAACTGTATCAGAGAAAATTAAACCTTTATTAGTGGGAAATAAACGTTTTTATCGTGTACATAAACAAGTGCTTAATGAATATTTTAAAAGTTTGTAAGAAAGGTTGATTTAAGGTCGTTCATAATCAAAGAGTCCATCTATTACCTTCAATCAATTCTATCACAGGGACGATTTAAATATGTTTATATACTTTAACATATACGATTGAGGCCTAGTATTTAACCATTAAAAGTTTTTAATAATCTTTATACATACACATCAGTAACACTAGTCATATCCTGGATATCTGTAATTGTTAAGGGAGCCTCAGATATCATGTTACTCTCAACATGAGGGTGAACATTGTCCCCAGTGTGACTGGTATCATGTATAGATAACCTACATCACAGATAGAATATGGGACGTAGCATATACCAAAGTGCTGTCTTAGTATGTCATACACGATTGAGATCAACCATTCCCAGCGGTTTGAGCACGTTATATACACAAACAACAGTAACACTAGTCATGGATACCAGTGATTGTTGAGGGAGCCTCAGATATCATGGTACTCTCAAAATGAGCGTGGACAATGTCCCCAGTGTGACTGGTAACATGTATACATAACCTACATCACAGATAGAATATGGGACATACATATACCATAGGGCTGTCTTAGTTTGTCATATACGATTGAGATCAACCATTCCCAGCAGTTTGAACACGTTATATACACAAACAAGCTTCATATATTTTACTCGCCTAATGAATCTGGATATTGTCCGCAAACATTTATACACAACCTACAACACAGTTTTGCAGCTCAAATATTTCTGCTGCTTTTCTTTATCACAATGAAACGCAATAATAATTATATACTTATTATTTATAGTGAACATTTGTTAAAAGACAATTAATTTTTTGGGTATTTGTGTGTTTGAAATTAAAATCATATTTTATCATTTTAAAATATTTAACGATTTACTTTACGTTTGAAAATAATTTATATTTTTGAAAAACAAATAATCCAAACTCTATTCTTCTGCCACTAAGCCCTGACAAGAAATTGTTAAATACAAAAATATCCTTAGTATGCATTGTAAATACAAACTTAGGCGAGTTAAAATTAATTAAAAACATTACTTCTACAAGCTTTAATTAGGTTTTTAATAGTTTTAAGTGTGTCCAGGTTTTATTTTTATCGATGAATTGGGATATATAATAAGGATGTACCCCTCCTTGTACTTCGTTCACTTATTTCAGACATAAATTGAAAGTTGTTTGAAAGCTAACTGGGACAATTTGCATTCAAAAAAAAGCGTAAAAGAGAAAGAGTGACAAGAACCTTCGAGGACGTTGATTATGCCTGTATGGAAAAGAAGAATAATGTAAGTATAACTATATTACGAATCATGAGTGCCTGCGAATCATAAACTCGTCATTTACTAATAAAAAATATAATCATTTTGTATTTTTTACCTTTTTTACACTCACAATAGACTTCCACCAAAACTAGCCTATATTTTTCCATATGAAAAATGTCTGTAATAATTTTACAAGGGTTATAAAATTAAATATAGTTCTTAACTTTCGAGTGGTTTATTATAACAACCTCCGCATCAAATGCTATCATGGTTGGATGGGAAGTTTCTGTCATTAATCAGATCAGACTCTAACATTGCTGCTGGCATGTAAAGCTTTGCTCAAAAATAATGAAATTCATTCTACTGAATACTGTGTAGTTGTCTGTCATTTGATCAAATTACGCTTTCAACTCTTGGATTATTCCCGTAAAGAACACCGCAGCAAGCATTATCATATTAGGATAGGACGTTTCGGTCATTAATCAGACCAGACCCCAAAAATAAAACAAAATTTTGAATGTAACTCCCGTTAATTTCAGCTTTAGTAGTTAGTTTGTAATTAACATTTAAAATAAGGTATCTGTAATTTTGATCCAAGAGTGGTTTTTAACCATTAGACCAAGGGTTCTCAAATATAACGAAATGTCCTGTTATACAGCAATTTGTCCAGTAAGAGTTGTAACAAATAAAAAATGCAAACTTTTTGATAGGCCAAAAAAATATAGCAAACAATGAATTTGCCATTGCCAAATTAAAGAAAACCCTTCTTTAAAGATCTTGTTAAAACATATTGGCAAATTTCGTTTAAAATAATATTTCTGTATTTCAAGGACTGACAGGTTTTTAAAAGAATCACGTCATTTCTCCGTATTTAAAAATAAAACGATACAATTAACATGCTGTTATTTTGTAATGAAATTTCTGCAAATTAAAACGACACATGATTACTTTTTTCATATAATAATAGTCTTGTAGTGATAGCTATACTTTTTTCAGTGCTGAAAATTTAATATTTTCAATACTATTGCTATAAATAATAAATAATACACTTTCGTTTTTGGCCGATGATTAGCTTATAACAAAATTATTCAAACCTTTCCGGACTTATTTTATACAAGCCACCCTGAAGTCAGAGTAACCTGCAAATTGATGCAATTACAAACAAATCATTATTTTTAGAAAAGGTGAATTCCATTGTGTTCCATTACAAAATTACTATAGATTTCATATTTATTTTGACTTATTTACTGCTCTTACTTACAAAATTTTCTGAATCCATGCTCACGTATCTCCATAGATGATAACAATACTTAAAGTTTAAAACGGTGCTGAAGCTTATTTCATTATCAGTAACTATATAGAGGAAAAGAAGCACGGAAAAAGAAATACTGAACACCAGAACAATATTTGTAGGATATGCTAAACATGAATTCTACGAGGCAACAAAGGAGTGCACAGAAATGCTCCCAAACGACACACAAAATCCAGCGATATTCAAGCAATACTAGGAGCCATTTTCAACACATTTGCCTCTTTTATCGCCCCATCGCAGTTGTATGCGGCGTGTAGACTGTCCCACGGAGTACTTTTGTATCACTGATGTCCTTTGAGAATTTGTATTCTTTCCCCTCAATAAACGGCTTTAGATCCCAATTATTATGAAAGAAAGTAATTTGAGAAAATATTTAATGCGATAGTAATTGTGATTATATAACGCTTTATACATTCAGAACTGTTTAATGGGCCTTGTTTGTGGCTATGAATTAAAAAACCCTTCATTTCAAGATTTTACCTTAGATTGATTTATTTCTCGTCCTATAGCAAGTTTTAAATAATCTAATCAATTCTTCGGTAATTATTACATTTTAAGTGGGAGTTATAATATTAATAGTATACAGAGTGTGAAAGTAGTCCTGTACAAGCTTGATAATCACACCCGACCGATTACAGACAAAGCAATAAAACTTGGTTCATCATTACTGCGCCTATAAATCTACTTTTCGAAGTAACTAAATTATTTGTTTTCTTGTCCAGGGGATGACCGCAAGGAACCAGAAGGAAATTTTAAATAAGAGCATAGGTTGAGTAGTACATAAAATGAAATGCATTTATTATTAGAGTACAATGCCGCATATCCAACCTCAACTCTTTAAAAAATTACCCTGGTATAAAGTTTGAAACATTTATTATGTAGGTCTGGTTGTATATGGTTTATTGTTCGTATATTGGCTAATGTTTTGAAAATTAAACTTAGTAAATGAATACTGGACCTTAAAAATAGTTTTTATTGTAGTTAGTTACTCTTCACATCCAATGGCAGATGGCCTAAATGGAGTTCAGCAATAAAATTAACGTAAGCATAGGGCAAGATGTACATGGTTTTAAAGTATAATGTAAGATGTACATAAATTAAAGCCTAAAGCTCAAACTTAAAACAAGAATTTCATATTATAATAACGGATATCACGCTTTTACCTACATCATTCATCTCTGCTAAACAACCCCATTATTATCTGGTGAGTGTAGTAAAAAAAGTGTTTGTTGGTTAGACCAGGAAATCAGCTGATCGAGATGTCTGCGGTGATACGTTCCCGAGCCGGTTGGCTTGAGAGAGGGGAGCAGTATTGGTGTGTCGATCACAGCGTACAGACGTCGAGTTTAGAAGCAGTAGTTCTTCCTCTAATCCTATAGTTTGGGATACAGAGTTTTTAAATTTTCTTTAAGTGCGTAATAGTTTCCTTTCAGCCTCCATAGTCTTCAAAGTAGTAAGTCCCGTACCAGCGTGTAGTTAATATCTTTTATTTTATACTGTTGTGATTAAATTTCTAAGGTTTCCCATATTATAAAGTCTGAGAATTAATTCAATTTTGAAAAATTGTAAATTAGATTTTGGTCGTAAATTTAATATCAAGTTTTGTGTTATTTTGATTTTGAATATTTTGAGAAGAGAACTTTTTATTTTATTTTGTTAATTTAAACCATTTTGGAGAAGTATACATTTTTAGTTACATTTTTATTTAGATCAGACTCTTAATTAGATTTGACCGATTGTGAGAAGTTTTTGAAGAAAATCAAATCTAAAGTTTGTAAACTTTGTTAAATTTTTGGGTGAACTTTAAATCGGAATAAATTAAGTATTTCCGAAAGGTTGTTCTGATTTATAGAATATTAGCTCCAAAGTCAATTAATATATGTACTATAATAACGGTACAAACTCTGTACGGTATTAAACTCGCTTTTAACTGTTTATGCTCAGTCCACATATATTAGGTTAACTCAGGTATAATGTAGCTGTAATGTCTGGAAAGGATTTATATTCCAAAACAGTCAAATCTTACATCATGGTAAAATTACTCAAGTCATTACTGAATGGCAGTATTTATTGCTATTTTTTCTATATGAAATGTTTAAGATAAAAGCATTAAACGTGTTCTAATGAATTAAATTATAAATCAATATTATATACCTTTTTTGCTGAAACTGTTTTACAACATTTATTAGAAATTAATTAAATTACTTTATGATGGTTGTATTTAATTAATGACCAACTCAGTAGATACGTAAATTACGTAACCCATAGACATTTTTTCTTATTTTAAAGTTAGAGATCATGTGAGATACCACAATCGATTATATATTTTTCAAACATAACGACATAATAGAGGAAGGAACCCACACCACTTACGCACGTGAAAAGTGGTAAATACATCTTTTATGTTGGTTTAGAGTATATTCTATTTTTTTTAATTTACATTATGTATCTTGTTAAATTGACAATTCGGTATAGTTGGAAATATAATTAAACCCGTAAAAAAAGAAACCAATCGCCCACCCTCACCTCTGTAAATTATCACTCAAACAGCGAGGAATGACAGTAATTTTATTACACTACCCACAGCCGTCACTGTATCGACAGTTCTGTTAGGAACGCCTTTTATTTACTAAACTAATTATTAATCCTGTGATAAACCACCCGCCTGTCGTAGTCTCTGAAACTGATCACTCGAACAGCGAGGGATGACAGTAATTACACTGCCCACAGCCGCCACCGTATTGACAGTTCTGTTAGGAATGCCTTTTATTTATCAAGAAAATTATTAGTCCTGTGCTAAATATACGTAACCTGCAAAAAATAGGAACAGGATTAATGAAAAAATATAACTAAAAACCCGTAGAAACAAGAAACCACCCACCTTTCGTAGTCTCTAAAACTGATCAATCAAACAGCGAGGGATGACATTAATTACACTGCCCACAGTCGCCACTGTAGTGACAGTTCTATTAGGAATACCTTTTATTTATTAAATAAATTATTGGTCCTGTGGTAACTATACGTACTTAAAAAAATTTATGTAAAATTATTAACAACCAATTAGAGATAAACAACCCGCCTGTCTCTGTCTCCGAAACTGGTAGATAACTCTAACAGCGAAGGATCAATTAAAAGTTTTTCAACTTATATTTATTCGCCATTTCAAGAAATTTAAAAAAATCTTAATTTAGTAATGAACTATATTAAAATAATGTATTTAAGTACTAGAATATTATTCGATTACAGTAAAAATTCATATGCAGAGAGTGTTTGTTAATACGGAAATTTTAAATGATAGAAATAAAACTCTATGGAAATTACAAGTCTACATGTGAAGTCCATAGGTCAGTTCTTCCTTTAGAGAGACGGACATAAATTAAACTTGTCCAACCTCTCGAGTAATAGGCTTCATTAACTTTCAGCTTATAATAAGCTAAGTCATTATACTATTTTAAGGCAATTTAAAAGTAGTTTGAATTGTAGTATCTTTTCTTTGGCAACAGTTGTGAATATTTACTTTGCTTATGTGGTTTTTAATTTGCTCACTCAGCCTGTTACAGTAAGAAGAGGCTGTAAGTTAAAGAAGTAAAAACTTAAAAAGCAATACGTTAATTTATTTTTATAATACGGTTATTAATTAGTATCCAGACAGTTAATTATCTATAGCGATTAAAAATACGACAATTATCTGTGTATTAATAGGACTTTAAGGAGTTCCGTTTGATAAAAAACGTAGAACAGTAACTAAAGTATTAGTCGGTTACAAAACTATCGGGGTCAAATGTGTTTAGGAGCTTAAGGACTGAATGAAGTGAAAGATAAATCTCCTGAGAGCCCGGCTGAAAGTAGTGGCTGGCATTTCCCTGCACTAAGATAGGACTCTCGTGGGTGATAAGGAAGTCATGTTTTATTCATTGAATAAAGCCGATTTAGTTCCTTAGATCCTCTTAAGACTTTTTTCATTCCCCTCGTGATTCACTAAAGCAGTTTTAATTTATTTACATTTATTACAGGATGTCTAACAGATGTATTACACTTAATAATCATTCATCACACGGTATGTGAATGTGAAATATTTATGTAAATTCTATATTATCTTAAGTATATTTTGGTATTGTTAAGTTTTATTATTTTTGATATTGGTGAAGCCGACCTCCTTTTATGCCATATTATGCCCGTCCTCATAGGCTACTTGCCTCTATGAGAATTTTATCAAACAGGATAAGGGGGAGGATCAATACAATACAACATCATAGACAGGCTTTGAACCTGCACTATATCTACCTGGTTCCCAAAAATTTGGTCTATCTTTGGTTGAAATGACTTATAAATTATATTTGATAGTAAAAAAATACATTTTCTAGTATTTATTAAAACAAAAACTCCAATATAATTTAATATTTTGGACGAACTCTTATGAAACCAAACGTTTCATCACCAGACGACACAACAAATACATATTTTCATTATATTTATTAAAAATAATATCAAAATACCATATAATTTAAATGTGCAAGTAAAAATTTGAAAAAATTTCAGGCATTATCAAAAGTTAACCTGATCAAAGTTCAGTTTTTTTACAAATTGAAAGTAGAAGTTTTTAAAGTAGAATGGAAATTTCAAAACGGCTGTATTCATTAGTATTGCTTTTTTATTTCTTTTATGTAGATTTATTGCCGAGAGTTTTAGTGCATTTGTTTTGTTACTTATTTAATAATTGTATATTTTAATTTTTATTATGTTTCTTGATTAAATATAACACTACATCAGAATTTTTGAAAGGTCTTGTCCAAACAAATTAATAATATAGTCCAGTCAATGACTATCTTCACGTGTATTTATCCCACACAACACGCATTTTCACAAAGTTAGGATTTAGCTTCTACTTGTCCTCTATTTCAAAGTCTACCTGTGCCGGAGGTTGCTTTTTCCCTGGGGGTGGATGCCACCCCTTTTCGGGAGTGACCAGTTTTTCATTGAAAATAAGTGCGGATATCGATAAATATACTAATTCTAAGCAACTTTTGTACAATGAGGTTTTTTTCTGAAATTTAACACTTTTCGACCTATTCTCGAGTGAAATTGTCTGTTTTGGAGAAAAAAAAAAAAAACCGCGTTTTTCAAACAGTTTTTTCACGAATAACTGAAAAAATATTAATTAAAAAACCTGTAGATAGAAAAATTATAGCTTACAAAAAAACAATAAAAATCGTGTATGTATGATATATATGCAGATCAAATAGAAACGGAATTATTGCTTATAGAAAGTTTATTGGTATTGTTTAACGCCAAAATGGAAAGTTTCTACGTACAATATCCAATGGTTTACATTTCAGTAAGGGTGATATTTTCACAATTCTTTTCAGCGAAAGAATAGGAATCGATATTACTCTCTTTATAACTCAGTTTATTTTGATGCTGTGAATTATTATAATAAAATAAAAATAAATAAAGGACTTTAAGGTTGTATGAATTTTCCCCGAAAAATGCATTGGTTTTTTGTTACTGTACATGGAACATAATAATAATAATAATAATACATTTTGGTCTTGGAATCAAAATCTCAATTATTATGTTTGAAACTCAAAACACAACTCCGGAAATTGGTATAACCTGAGATTCTGATCACCTATTCAATTAAAGTTTGGGGTTCCATTCAAAGAGGCTTGCCTATAATGGTGATATTATAAACGTGACGACATGCCCCTGGATTCGCGGGAAGCTGTCTGTCAGGAACGTAAGGGCTATTGAACCACAAATTTGTACAATAATTGACGAATATATTTGCACTTTCTGGTGGGAACGTTCAAAAATTCATTTTCCGTTATAACCACATTATAATCAAAACAAACTTAAATACTTCATTTTTCGTTTTCATGATTAAGTTTCTTAAATTTCTTGAAAATAAGAAATTTGTATAAAAACGCCAACTACTGTATAATAGCAACTAATGTAATTTCTATCACTGAAATACAGCTGTTTGAGTACAGATGATTGTCAGCTGAGTGTACTGACTGTATCGATTTATGAGTCCATTCCACACTGTAGTATGTTGATGCCATCTTCAAGAATGTCGCAGAGCTGTCAGATACGACAGAAGAATGGGCAATACATTATTCAAGTCTTAAGCTGATTTTCTTTCCTGAAACGCCAGAGTGCCCCGGACTGCCAGTGGTCTAGATTTAATCTTACACATTTATCACACTTTTGCTTCCCATAAATAATATGTTAGTTGATGGTAATCTTTGTACGAGTGGTGTTATTATATAATTGCAGGTCCCACCGTTTTTTATGGGATAACTAAAAAGCTTCTGCATTTTATAATGCAATAAAATTTTGTATTCTAATTACGGTTTTTCGTACTACTTTACATTTTATATTGATTAAATTAACAATCAACGTCTTTACCGATACAGGTGCAGCAGAAAGTTGTAAACCCCTTCAAATAGACTTATGAAAACAAAACTTAACAAAAACTTTCATAACAAACCCAAACTATTACAAAACTATCAAAGTAATAGAATAGTTTAACTACTATAAAAGAGAAAGCTGTATATATTAAAGTAAAAATATGACTAGGTGTTACACTTACACTTAAGGGGAGGCGGAATCCCATTTACCTGTAATGCTAACATAAGGTACATTTTTTCAAAAACTACTAGGCCTATTGCTTTGATATTTTTGCCAGTTGTTTATATGCCTTTCATACATAGCCTGAGTTTTTTTTAGGAAGTTCTATAAAAAAAAAAAGTTATGGTTTTTTTCCCGTAACACCTAAAATTTTTGGATTTTTTTTGCAGATTTTATTTTTTTGTAACCAAATAAATTGACTTTGGACCACAAAAAAAAACTCAGGGTATGTATAACTATTACCTAGATATTGTGTAAAAAATTTCAACTCTCTATCTAAAGTATTTCCAGAGAAAATGTACCTTTTGTCCAAAAAATAAAGATTTTCGGAAAACGGCATATTAGTAAAAATATTTAATTTTTTTGCCTACCTAATACATTCCACGATCATATGATGGGGTTTCTTCAAGTTTTCTTTTCCTCAGCTTCTCCTGTCTTCTAGCATTCCTCAAAAAATCAGAAATAGCCACTTCAGCCCTACGGATGCGCTCATTGTCCAAAAAATTCCATTACCGAAATCATCCGCCGACCTGGTTCAATTCCCAAAGACTTCAAAACTTTGCATTTTGTGATGTTACCATCATTGTAACTGGCAATAGCTTAAAATACACCAAGTTCTAATGTTTTCAATGACACAAAGTTGTTTTTGGGGTTTGGTATATATTTTAAACCAAACTTGCTAAGTTTAATATGAAATATTTATAGAAGAATTGCTATAAATAACAGAAACTACAAAAATAATTAAGAAACATTTACATTTACAATTGGCTGAGCGTTATCGAGGCCTATCACTCGTGGGACTGGAAACGTTCTTTCCTGTCTGTCTGTCTGTCCGCAGGATATTTCGAAAAGGAACTGACTTAAAATAGTCCATCAAGCTTTATTTTTTAAGATGAACACTAAGTTCGATGATGGTGCGTGTTACCATACAGAATTTGGCTGAGCGTTAGCGAATATTTTAGGTATTGGTCTTATTGGTAACCATGATGGCAACCAGAAAGTAACAGAATAAATTAATTTGTTAAAAAATTCAGCACACTCGTTAAGAAATTTAAACATGTAACATGTTAGAACACGTGGTCTAACTATACTAAAGCATACTTTTATAATATGTTTATGATTAATTGATGTGTAAACCTATATAATTAAAACTCTCTCATTAAAATAAGTAAATTTATCTATTAAAAATGTCAACGTATAATTCGTCAAAGTATCTTAAGAAAGGATTCATCTGTCGGCTTGAAATATTTATTGCAACTTTTTCTGACACAGTTCTTGATGGTGCGTGTTCAAATGTTGAATTTGGCTGAGCGATGTTGCAATCCACCACAATGGAGACGTTAAGCTGGGCATCATTTGCCATGGCTCTTAGGATTCTTGGTGGTATTTATTGACTGAATGGACCGAATATCCTGACTACCCTGTCAATCTGGAGAAAAGCACAAAGGCCCTTTTGGGAGTAAGGGTTTCCTTAGTTTTTAGACCTAATTGAAAGATTGTAATACTGTAGAAAACTAATATAGATAGCTTTTAGAAACAACTAAATATACTTAGTGCAGGTAATCAATTGATATTGCTTATCACATGAGACTTTGTAAATAGTACATACTACATTCACCACCACTTGCATTGCTGAACTTCATATTGTGGTTGATGATAAAAATGGTCTACAATGACACAATTCAATGGGGGTTTATTCGATTGATTCAAAGTAGCTTACAGCGAAATCCAATTATATGAAACAAATCTGTATCATAGCTCCGAATTGAATATATTCAATAGTCCAACCGGATATTGGATTGAAAGTAATCCAGTATTTTTTCTATCAAGTATTACAGTTTGTAAATTAATTATTTATACTTTTATATATCAAACATGCAAGTGCTCGATAAATTTTAAAGTTGAAAATACTAAAAGTATTGAAAATAATATTTAAGTCGATTTTTAATATTTATGAACTCTTGTAAACACACAACTAGTCTAGCCAAAACAGTTGGTCCAGGGAAGACTCAGTTACTAATGTGGCCTACTATATCCGTTTTCATAACATGTAATATCTATACCCAATTATCTACGAAATTTATCAATAGAATCTAAGAAATTAATACTGAACTTAACAAGGTGTCCCGAAACTCTCTTGACAAAGATTTACCACGTTATTGCTCAGAACTAGAAAAACGTATTTTACCACATGAACATGAGTCTCTGATGCTTAGTTTCACATCCGTCTGTCTGTATGTATTAAAAAAAAATTTATATTTAAAAAAATAATAAATTAATTATACCCAATTTGGCTTAAATGGTACTGACAAATATATCATGAAATTCTCATTAATATTTTTAAGATGGCGGCCATTATCAAAGTGTTTTAATCTTCTTCGAATATCTTAAGAACCTAAAAATTTTCTCAAGTATTAGAAGAATAACAGTTTTTAGAAAATTGTACGACAAATAAAGTTAAAAGAAAAATTAATAAATCGATTATAAATAGATTGACTATGAAAAGACATGGTCCATATTAAGAGCTGTAGTTTATTCAGTGTTTGTATTGTTGGCTATTCACCATTAAATGATACTAAAAACTTTACTTGAACAATAATGCAACAACACGTGCTTTTGAAAACTTGCGTTAATTATTTAGTAAATTTCAAATCGTTTTCATTCCGCTTTTTTCTGAAAATAATACATTAATCCCTGTACAGAACGCTTAAATTAGTTTAGAACAAGTTTTTCATATAAAAATCATAATTCTATTATAAAAGAGCTACTTACGCAAAATCCCGAACAGACTTGTAGGCGAATTGAAAAAACTCAAAATACGCCGCCATGCGTGTGAGGTCTTAATACCGACCCTTTCCCTTAACCAACTAACTTATCACCGACATATTTCATTGGCCTCCGACTATCCAATCAAAAGGACAGAGAAATTAATTAATTGTCAACTGAACAACCACTATTATAATTCCGTTATCAAATTCGACATCCAGAAAATCCGCTGCCTTATTATGCAGTTCCTACATTCGCGGGCACTTTCCTGAGAAATGGCATTATTTATTTACCTATATTTTGACAAAACTACTTCAATTCTGAAATATTTTCATACATGTTTTATCCCATACCAATGTATTAATTAAATTTTAATCTGCATATACAACAAATGCTACAATATAGTTATTAATAAGAGAGCTGTTACAGTTTTAAGTTTTTACCAAAACCATTTTTGAGGGCAGCGAGTGAAGGTTGCAACCAAGGATAAAACTTGATCACATTAACTTGTTATTAAGCACAACTTAGTCAATTTAATCATTGCCGAATCTTTTATACGTTTAAGATACGTGTAGTGTATACAAAATTTTGAACAAACTGTTTAGTCAAATTTTACAATTATATAACTTAACATATTGTAAGGATTAAAAAAGTAGTTATCACAAGCATCTGCCAATGTATTAAAATATTTTACGTAAAATAAATCTTTATTTTAGATCCCATTTTAAATTAATCCAATATTCATTTATTAACAAAGAGAGGGCCTCAAGGTGTCTAATGGTGTAACAATGAGAGCGTCAACAACACAGTGCATGCAAGGTCAGCGGCAATATTGGTGTATCGATGTGATTAACGACTACCACAACACATATTTTCTCTCCCCAATAACCATGTCGGGTGGGTTTATGGCTGTAAACCAACAATGAGAGCGTCGTGAGACGCTCTTTGGTGTAACAAATGAGAATGTCTAGAACACGGTATACACAGTATCAACGGCAATATCGGTGTATCGATGTAACTAATGACTACAACACATATCTTGCATCACCAAAGAATATGCATGCTGTTTTTACATTTATTTTTTGGGACTTAGTTTATAGTATAAACTCAGAAATAATACACTACTATATAAAATCAATTTACCTGTAAACTAGAAAATAAGTAAGAACATGTTCAGCTTCTGTGCAGTGAATTGAATTATAGTTATAGTAATGAATGGGCCAAATACAGTTATAATATTTCAAATATCAATAAAATATGTATTTCAGAGCCAAAAATAAAATCGAATACAGAAAAATATTATTTTGCGAAGCTATTGTCTTGATAATATGTATTCACAGGATAATTTCATGAAATTCTAAAAATGTACAAAATGTTGTTTCTGTTAACATTATAGAATAACTTATATTGCAACGAAAAACGACTGCAATTTTCTTAAATATAGTTGTGAGTTTGAATTTTTGTGTTTCAGTAGGAAAGATTTCAGTGAAACGGCACCCAAAAGAAACGGAAATAGCGTTGCCGGGGACAGAGCTTCGTTGTAAAAAATTCTCATATTAGTTGTCGACTGTAGTTACGGACATTTCAGTTCTAGCCGATAACAACAATTGATAGCCATTTTTAAGTCTCTAATTTTAGAGAATTGCTAAGAAACGCTGTTTAGTATAGGTAACTTTATTAGTTGTTTGGAAAAATATGAAACTTATTAACTTTATTATTTGCATACTCAAAAACTATACGCTTATGAATATTATGTAGAAAGCGATTAGGCGCTTATTATTAATAGCTTTGAAATCAGTCTTATTTCGTAACTCTATGGTAAGATATAAGAGTTTAAATGTGTTTGTGGGAGTAACATTATTTTTATATGGTTAAATTCAGAGCAGTTTCTTAAAAGAGTATCGCAGTCATGTACCGCTTGAATCATAGACGTAACTTGTTCTTTTTGTCCGAAATGGTTCATTTTGTTAGTAATAGTTTGGTCATTCTCGGTTTTTATGATACATTAGTCTATAAGTGAACAATGCCGAACTTAAATTTTTTTTCCTGATGGCAAATGCAATTAAAACATTTTTAAAGTAAACATAATCTTGTAAAAACCTAAAATATACCTATTGTATTAGTTAAACAACAGATAACTGTAATGTATGCGGGTCGACACTGTACACTATATGGGTCGGTCGGGATGAATAATAAAACGTTACATTTAGAGTACTATTGCTCTAGGACCGCTCTTAAAGGAACGGACGGGACACGGAGGTTACATGACGGTGTCTGGTGGTGGACTCCGGGTGGACTGCTGGCTGGCCAGCTTGGACCGTTGGTTGTAGGGTAGTGGCGTGATGTGACGTCACAGGAGAGCAGCCTATGAGCATTCGTTATTCATATCAGACCACATCGTATGTTACATCGCCTGACAATACATACTGCCAACATAACTGGTGCAGACATTAAATATCACTATGGGTACATTACCAACTTGGTACTTATCACATTAAATACACTACAATAACACACCCAGTTTTGGCATAGAAAAAACAAGTACTCGGACTGCCCTTTGTGGACTGAGAGGTCAAGTAGCAACAACTGCAGCAACAATCCAAGTTATGTGGCGCCGCCCTAAACTAGCGTCAGACCTCAGAACTAACCAAAACTACACCCCAGACCTCACCACATAATTGATACATCTCTTCTGTGACTAATACAATTAAAGGTACGTATTTATAGTTTAACAGTTACAACTTGATTTAATTTGTAAATTTTTACTATGGGGCTGAATTTACACATTGTAATCATTATAAAACTGCCACTAAATCCCTTTGAACTTGCTAAACCAAACAGTCTACTACAGAATAAATACCGCCATTGAAGCAAGTCTGCTGTGATGTTCAAGCAATACTTGAAGCCATTTGCAACACATTTCCCGCATTGACTGCCTCTTTTATGGCCTTATCGCAGCTTTATGTGTAGTTGCGTCGTTCACTGTCTTATCCAAGCGTGTTTTGACCGTTTTCCTTTATTTTATGGTTCTTTTGGTTTAAAAATGTGGAATACTTATTTTCAGCCACAAGTGTCATTACTAGTACAGCTTACAGTGCTGTGTAAAACCTATTTTCCATTATTATTAATAAAGTTATGAGTATTTTATTTGTTTCAAACATTTGAAATAGAACTTTTCACTAGGTAAGCACTGCTAACTTTGTATGTTTTAAACTCTCTTACCAGTATTGATTGTTTCCAGATTTATCGTGAGGAGTGATTTTTTGTGACTCAAAATTCCTATTGATTCAGCCCTTCCTGTAAAAGCTATGTTACATGTAGAATACTCGGTTGCTCCACTGTGCTTTTGGATTGTATATGAAAATAGCAGTGCATTCAGTTGTGCAATTCACTTGCTATGTCAATGATGAGTTTAGATCCAGTCCGCCTTCCTCTTAGTGCAGCGTTCGGAATCTGGCGTTGTCACAGACTAGCCTCCTAAAATCTTTAATCATGCTCGCATGAAGAGATCCAAAATAAGTCCGCGACAAAGAGTTTCAAATTAACTCTACGCCGCTTCGACATAACGGACATCTAGATTACAAAATATAGCGCAATCTAAGTGAAGAGATACCCTTATTGTCTCATAAGTTGCACAACTCCCTTAGAGTTTCATTATTTGAAATTTCCAAACATTTTTCCATATCTCCTAATTTACAACCTTAATACAGCATTACAACAATACGTATTAATGAAAAATAACTGTAAGATAACAAATTATCTTGGACTAAATAATCATCGTTCAATATTTCATTTATTTATGCACATCAAACTATTTGCTGTAATTTAGTTAAGATAAAATCGAATTCTTCAACAGCGCGGAGTAAACACTGGTAAACTCGGAGATCGAATCTTTCCAGCTTTAGTGTCGTTTTACATTACACAGCAAAATTATTGTACCCTTGTAATCGCATTGCAGTCGAGATTGAGAGTGATTTCTATGTTTACTCGATTTACAGTTCCATTTCTATGGCTATTTTTTTAGTATGGATACATGATTGAGTATCGTTAACAGAGTTAGAGTGTTATACAGCAATTTTACTTGAACTTCCAAACCTATAAACAAACTTTACTTGCAATAAACTTACGATTGTCCTAGACACCAGTTTTACCTAGTGGATTTGTACTAAGATTTCAAATAAAACACAGAGTAAAGATTACAAAAAATTACAAATATTCTAAACAATTTCTTTTTTAATAATAAAATGATCTAGTACTAATAATTTAGTCAGTATATATAATATTTTAAAATGAAAACTTATCAGAGATTAAAATAATACAAATCAGAAATAAAAAAGATAATATTATTAAAACAGATTTAAAAGCGTTAAAAGTATATAAACATCTTAACCCTTTCCTGAAGCCGTTCAAATTAGTTATACTACTAGTAGGTAATCACCCAATCCCCTTTTGATGCTTATCACACTTGCTAGACTACTAGTAAGTGAGCA
Organism: Homalodisca vitripennis; assembly: GCF_021130785.1. Lineage (NCBI taxonomy): Eukaryota > Metazoa > Arthropoda > Insecta > Hemiptera > Cicadellidae > Homalodisca > Homalodisca vitripennis. Next base: position 42,036 of record NW_025776543.1, read on the forward strand.
CCAACCCAATCCATATGCCGATCACATTAGTTACACTGCTATTAGGAGAGGTATTATAAACTAAAGCCTCAAATGCACACGCTTGTCTTATACCCACTGCTTATCTAAACTTTGAAACCTGACTGATTAAATTAACAGGTATTATCTGGAACTCTAATTTAAGAGGCAGAACCTGGAATTATAAATTTAAGTATATTTCTTATCGCTTTAAACATTGTAAAAGATTAACGATTTCATAATATATTCATCAATACACCTTTAGTAACGACGTGGTTTTATATCACGTTGTATTCTATTTTTTATACTTCTCTCACTTTGTTTATTTGAAACTTTAATCAGTTTTAAAGGTTAATTCAGCGATGTAATGATGACGTAACTCATTGATGACTCTGTTACCATCCCAGGATTTCACAGTTAATAACTGCCAAGTGTAAGAAGCGACCTCAATGTTAGCTATTCATTTGTTCTTTCAGCGTCAATTTCAATAGATTGTGCAAATTTTTACTATTATTACTGGGCCATTTCTAATCCGTTCCTTCTCGTAAATTCAGTTACGGAAAAATGCCTGTTATTGTTGTCTACATGTAATGATGCTCTCCAACCAAATACACGGGTTCGATTTCCTGGGAGATAAAAAAAGATTAAAAAAGGGTTTATACCATTTTATCTTTTCATGATTATTACCGTTATTGAAAATTCCATTGGCGTAGACAGAAGCTCTTTTAAAAAGAATTTTCGAATAGTTAAGCACTAATAAATTTTAAAATTATGCATTTGACAGAGGATTGAAATGAACAATGGTAAATATTAAGGTAGTCACTGACTTCGTTCTTTATTTTTCTACTTTGAAAGAAGAGATAAATTAACTGCGTTACGTCTGAGAGACAACTGTAGTCGTGCTTTGTTTTCCACACCTTCATCATGTACCGTTACTTACTTGTGCCAAGGAGTGACTCGATTATGTCTCTTTCCTAGTTGATCTACATTTTCATTCAAATTGTTTTATGTGAAACTGATTTCATTGTTCATAAAATAAACATTCGTGAATCATATATAAATTTAGCAGTAAGCTATGAAACAACAAGAGTTTTGAAAACAAGAAATTTTTAGTATTTTATTCTAATGTACTGAAACTATTTCTGATATTCAATTAGTTATGAATATAAAAAAATACTGAAGTTTTAATAATAGAATTTTAAAGGAGGCTCGTATAAGTTATTCAAGAAAAAAGAAAGGGCATTAAAAAACAAGACATGTAGTCTTGTTTTCCTTGTCACCACATTCTAGTTAATTATGATAAATATGAAACTAAGCAATTATATTACTTTAAAACAGTGAATAAACAACACATAAGAATGTAAATGTTGGTTTTCCATTAGACCATCCTTTTAGTGCAGCTTTTGAAAACTGACGCTGTCACGGACCTGACTCCTGGAAACTGGAGCTTTTTCCTTGTGTTTTGGGATCGCATCTAAAACATTAGTGCTCAAAATTTTGGACATTCACCAGATAAGTTATGGCTTCAGGGACAATAACATTTTATTGTCATTTGTAATTTGAGTACTACTTATACAATCATGTAGTAATGTTTTTACCACGTGATCTATATTGAATCTGAAAAAGTCTTAAAAACAGATCATCTTTGATTCTAATTTGTCCTTTTTCAGAAATGACATAACAATTAATTAACATATAGTCCGTAATTACCTTTCCTATATGATCTGTTATTCTGGATTCATCAATAGCGCCGGTCCTCATGATCTCTGCCGACTTGCCCACTATAATGTGGTCTATCACAGTGGCCAAGGTTCCTGTCACCTGCTAACGTTCTTATGCGGTTAATATAAATAGGTTATTTTAAAAGAATTAAAATTGCAAATAAAATCAATTTATTCTTTCATCGAACATTGCATTATATATGGTACCATTATATTGCACAGTACATAGTCGACATTGCATTCCAAGGTAGTAAATACAAGCGAAACTATAAAAGCCAGATAGTCATAAAATTCGTTTCTCTCTCAAATTAAACGAAGATAATCTAGTGAAGGCACCAGGTAATAAAAGATGCATTGTTATATTTCATTAAATGTATGAGATGGTCTGTATAAATGTTTTCCCACGAGGAAGAAAACAAAATAAGTGATCTTTTCTAATCAATTCTCAAAAAACTCACATAAAATTAAGATCAAATTAATTGTTTAATTGAATTATTGTATATCGGGTGTGGTATAGAGATCGTACTTGTATTACAATTCCCAAGAGAACTGAATACATTTCCTGGAACAAAAGTCAATCATATCTCCACATCAAATCGCAATACCCTTACCTCTACTCTCTGATTGCATACCAACTCCTAGTGTTCATCCACCACGATCTTTACAATTATAAAACTTTTTAGATCCTTCTTTTTATCGTTGCTTAGCCTTTGTATGTTTACCTCTCAAATTTCACCTTTTTATTGCTCTTTTTCTAAATATTCTCTGCTGCCACCTTACAACAAACAAATCTGTCAGTTTTACTATACAAAGAGGCATAGGAATTCAGGATATAGAAAACACTTTATTACAATGGTCTCAAGAAGGAGCTAACTTGTCATTAGCAGTTTTCATTTTCTTTTATAGAAATAATTGAAAATCTTTTTACGGCTAATAATATACTAAGGTTAAGTTATTACGGGTTAATTTGCGTTTTATTTAAATAATAGACTTATAATCATTATAACTATCACTCAACATTAATTACATTATTTCATACAATAATAGGTGTATGATATCGGTTTTATTAATTTAAAAATTATATTTTAAATTTTGTAAAATCTTAGGGTGTGTAGTAAAAAGATTTTCATTATTAATTTTTGAAAATCCCACACAGAAAATCTACGAGAACGTTATTACAATTGCACAAAAATTATTCTAATAAAAACTAAGAAGTATTTCAAATTAGAGTATCTATATAACTGTTGGCTTGTTTCCTTCAACAAAATTGGTAAAAATTTGTTTTACAGAATTTTTGCTTAGTGATAACAACGGCATTGTGCACGCTAATCTTTAGTGACGAACCACGTGGTAAAATATTATATTTATCTATAAATTTTTCGTAAGGAGCTTTAGCTCTCTAATCCCTTATATATACCAATACTGTATTCTTTACTGGCTACAGGTTTAAAAAACTCTTAGTTTCAATTCTTCAAAATTGTTTTATGGACGGTACTGATTGAAAAAGATAAATGTTTTTATAATAACAGGCGCTTCAACTCAATAAGAGTTACTTAGTTATTCACAGTTAGTTAACTACAAATTAAATTAAGCTACCTTGTTACAAAAGAACGAAATGTATTACGGTAACTGTTCAATTTAAAACATATACTTAACAGTCTATAACTAATATCGTACGATGGTGAGGTAAAAAGTAAAGAACAACAAAGTAAAGACTTTGCCATTAAAGAAAAGAAACATCTAAACAACACCGTCACATGTACTCACTTATATGGACTGTGACAGGACAATTCACTCTAGTGAAGCTGTCGTAACCACAATGTCACAATATCCAACGATGTTCAATATAAAGTAGAGAGCAACAAATTAATGAATTTGCTGTTCCAAAGAAGCTTCTTGCTTTCGAGAAAAGCACCTGGTGTCACATATATGGACCAATACACGATCTAGAGAGCTGCTGTAGCCGCAATGTCACAGTATCCTATAGTGTTGAGAAATAAACCAGAAAGCTACGAATTAATTACTCTTAGGTTACAGAGAAACTAAAACTAAGCAAACAAATACACCTGTGATCACTTATATAGACCATGATCGGCCCAATACACTCTCTAGTGCAGCTACTGTAGCCACAATGCAACAAACATCCTACAAATTGTAATATAAACTAGATAGCTACAAAGTAATGACTTTGCTGTTACAAAGCAACTACAATCAAGCAACATCAACACATGTGCTCACGTTTTGAGTCATGACAGATGAATACACTCTCTAGTGCAGCTAATGTAGCCACAATTTCACAAATATCCTACAATGTTTAATATAAACTAGATAGCTACAGAGTAATGACTTTGCTGTTACAAAGCAACTACAATCATGCAACATCAACATATGTGCTCACGTACTTGAGTCTTGGCAGACTAATACACTCTAGTGAGCTGCTGTAACGACATTGTCCTAATTACATATTTTGTCTTACTCAAAGTTTATATTCCAAAACGTATACATAAAGTGTGATTGTTTTCTGAACTTTTACATTGTACTGATTGTTTGATTACATAAGAATTTTCCTTATTATAATAAAAAGTACATGTTTCCAAGATTAAAACTAATATCTATTTCAGAAGCTGTATGAACTCGTAAGGAGGATTGAACCACGCATAGGAGCACTAAAGTCTGTAGCAAAGGAAAAGAAATTTGTTACGCAGGTTAATACTGCCAAGATACTGTGATCACCAATTTACAAACTTCTAAGGAAAATGCTTCTTCTTCTCATAACAATTTCAGCCACACAACAAGAGAGAATGTGCAACTGATTGTAATAACATACAGGAAAATGAGTAAATTAAATATTTGGGAGTATTTGTTGATAGGGAACTAAGCTGAAAAAATATATTGCCAATTTAAAAGATAAAATCAATTTTGGTTTAAGAGTTTTATATTTAGTGAAAAATATTTTTGATGAGGCTATTTTTAACATTTTCTATGTTTCCCTTGTTCACAGTAGGCTTAATTGCAACATAATTAGTTGGCGAGGAACATATTAAACAAATCATAAACCTTTACTAAAAATACAAAAGAACTATAATGTAATAGTTTGTAAAACGCATTATAATCAACCTTCTTTACCCCTTTTCCATCAATATTATATAAATTCTATTAGAAATAGGTTTGTTTTCAAGGTTATGTCATTATTTTTTTATAAAAAGTAAGAACTGTGCTACAATTGTAGATTACAGACAGAAATTACGAAGCTCAGATGATTATCGCGTCCCAAAGCCCAATGTGAGTTATTTTACAAACACGTCTTGTTACCTAGGATATAAGTTTTTTTAAATATACCTCATAAATTAAGAAATGCTTAAGAAATGTACAAGTGTTCAGTAAATGTATTAAGGAATTAATAATTATGAACATAGAGCAAGTTTTCTTTTCTATTATGCATTAAATGCCAAAGTGTAAACTTGTGTTAATATATCCTAGAAAATTCGAGTACCTTAGTTTCTAGGTTAAGTTTTAAATTGTTCCTTACCTTGATATATTTTTTCAATTACACCAAATTTGATTTCACTCTCACCAACACAACTACATGCCATATAGATCACAATAAACACGGCACAAATATAAACAGTTTAACACACGCACACGCACAGACACCAATCGAAGAACAAGCACGCACTGAAGACTTTTTAACGACATACGTTTTCTTGGTTTGTATTATTGTTCCTCAATTAATCTAGGTCGGCGACCTCCCCTCCCTGCCCCGCCGGAGCTTATCTATCAGCTGTTCGATCTGCTGGCGCGGGGGGAGGTCGTTGCAATCTATATTCATAGCTCAATTTATCAATGTCTTTTGTAATTTTGTTATCTTTGTAATATTGTATTTTAATAGAATTATTAAATCACACTGTTAGTATACTTTTTATGTACACAAATTACTAAGTTTGGTTTTTAATGTATTAGATTTACATTTTCACATTTAGTCAAGTTTTAGAAGGTTGTGCATTTCATTTGTATATTATTCTGACAGCCGTTAAAAAGTTTAGATTTTGTTCTCCATTCAGGGTAGGCCTGGGATATTACTCTATATTCTATTTATTGTTGGAAATGTAACAGTGAATGTACTTCTTTGTGTTATTATGTAAGATTTTATTTTTATGTACTGAGTAGTATATCGGGTTGATATGAAATTGTAAATTTTAATGTATATTTGCAAAAAAATATAGGAATAAAGGAATGAAATTATTATTAAACCGGAATACGAGTAAGCTAACTGATTAAGTCGACCTCTAAAATGGCCGAACTGGATTGCACCGCTCAGCACATTTGTAATTAGGGTCCGGTAAACCAATATGTGCAATTCCTTGCATCATGTAGTACATCAAGCACAGGTAATGAAACCATTAACAAATTTACTAAACTTCAATCTAATTATTTTTCAAATACTCTATTCTTTGAGTGTAAACCTTTTTAAAATTAAATAATGTTAAACCTTTTTATGCCCCTTTGCAGTGGCAGAAGGAAGTAAACATTCATATGGAATTTGTAATTATCCAACAGGTGATTATTCAGAACATTAAAAGAGCCTGCGGGTCGGTGTCCACCCGTATGTAGTACAACTCTTCATAGACAGGTCCTAGAGATTTGACACTTTGCACCTAGGTTCCTCTTGGTCCAAGAAAGAACCCGGTTGTTATTGAGATCAAAAGGTCAAAGGTAATCTATCTGTCTGTATGCCATTGTGCGTTACCTCTTCGGGTTATTTTATAATCTGTTATTTCGGTTTATTATTAACTAAGTTGGTACATCCAGAGGTGATAGAATTATACAAATCCTCTCTAAAGGAAACATTTATAACAGAACTCTTATTTTTAAACGAGAAGTAGAGCGGAAATAGGAAGGTCTGAATACAAGTCTGGACAAATATCCGGCGGATATAACTAGAAACTAAAATGAGAACGTATCGCCCAAACATGATATACGTCAACAATAACTTTTCTCGATTGTTTTGCGTTATTATTACAATACATGTATTCTTGTTCTAGAAAAATAAATATGTATTTAATTTTTAAAATACTTATTTTCAACAGCTAGTTGTTACATTGTCAATTATAATTTTCGAACTCAGTAACGTTTGCAATTAGTACGATTAGCTCTCCATATTTGATTTTTAATGCAAATAGCAAATTTTGACGTATTTTAAAACGACGCGTCTAAATCTTTTCTTAGAAATATACGTTTTAAAATAGGCTCGATGTAATCTTTGGTGATTCTTGTGGATTTTTTGTATGATTAATAATTAGGGTTATTTCGATTCAGCTTGACGGCAGTTTTTTTTCAATTAGGACAAGGAGCTGAGAACTCTCTTATTACACTTAGGGTAAAAATGATCATCGCATTTTCTTCCGGAGAGACAGGATTTTCAGGATGTTTGACCCTTGAGGTAGAGGACACCTCCTGGGAAAATCACATGAGGACCTATAGCGGACTATATCTCAGTCACATATCACCTCGGAAGAAGGGGAGTCTTCAGTCAAAGGGGGGAGGAAACAGCCCTGTATTATGTCTTGGCAAAACACAAACGGAGCTCAATCTGTTCCAACAGGCATCATCGCGGTAGACTAGAACTATCGATTCGCCTTTGATATTCGAAGGTTAGCGATGTGCCACTCAGTGGCGAAGCAAAGGGGGGGAGGGAGGGGCCGCACCAGGTGTCACCTTTTTTTGTGGTGACACCCACCCGGTCCTCTTAACTTTAAGAACAATGTTCAAACAAACAAAAATTGCTAGCAAAAAAATTTGTTTTTTGGGGATTCCTCCACTAGCACTAGCTCAGCTCTATAAATAACTCAGGGATTCCAGCAAAAGAACCTGACGCTTTCGTGGGGGATTCCCCGTTCCACACTCGCGATTTGTTTCGTGAAGTGTGTTGAGTTTGGTTGGCGTGAATTGTTAAACGTGTATTATTCTATAGTGATAGATAATAAAAAAGAAAAAGTGTATTATATCCACAACCTTTATCAGATAAAATGTATTGCTTTGTACTTTCGATGGGGTGACACGACCAACTTCCGCACTGGGTGCCACCCAAGGTAGCTACGCCACTGGTGCCACTCCTGGACTCACGTATAGATTTTTAGACTTTATTTGAGACCTCAGATTTTGCTGTACCAAGTGTAGGTTCAACTGGAAGATATAACCACCCAAAATTAAACCCAATTGTAGGGTAGCTATAATTAGAATAATGGTTAAATATCTCATACAACAATAAGATTAGAAAAATTTAGAAGCAAAATTTAATGCCGGAACATTAATTAATGATGCAATCATTTCCGACCTCTCAAAGCATGGAACATACGTTTCAGTCTAGAACTTAAGCAACTTATTAAATATATCTGAATATTTTACCTAGGTTAGAGTTCAATACTGCATAAACAGGTGACATGTTTACTACGGGTGATCTGTCATCACAGAGTGATGTATCATCGTTGTTTCTGACATTGCTGAATACTCATAACTTTCAGTATATTAGACAGCATTTTAACCTATACAATTTCACATCAAATTTCATTTACCTAGGTCAAATCATGTTTGAATTATCGTGCGTGCAGAACATACTTTACCAGATAGCGAGAATAATAAATTATAATAGTGCGACATAGATTATATAATAAATTAAAAACACAAAAATAAAATAATTATCTTGAGAATTAATTACCACATAACACGGGTTCTGTGTGGCCTTCGCTTATCAAGGGAAAATTTTTTTCGTAAAACAAATTCTATGATTTTATAAGTGCCAGCAGTTCCACTCTATCCTATCTAAATCTTTTGACAGTATAAAAACTGAAAATAATTGTAAAACATTATTAAATTATAGTAAATGCATTATATTATCAAGCGGAAAATGTAACTTAATAAATTTAGTTTATTAGTTTAAAAGGCAATATCTCTAAATCTAAACCAAATTTAACAGTTATACTACCTGCTAACACATGTCTAGCCATTGCAAAAGTTTTTATTACCTTGAGTATTTTCTTCGTTTGAAGTTTGTAAATGACGACGGAAGGTATAAAGTATGATAGGATGTCTGACATTTACCACTGCTACAAGTTACAACATTTAACTTAGAGTCTCGTCTAATCCATCCTCTTCGTCAGCTGAGGAAACGTGCAATTAGAACTAAATATAGTATAAACATTCCCGAAAACCTTTTTGGGTTCAGATAGAAGAAAGCTAGTGTGTTTTGTAAAGCATTACCTAATTTTCCACGAATATGGCTTATTTCAGCTCAAACAGGTTCTAATCTTAAGTTTAATATCCAGTTTTGATATGAAATTGTTTAAATTGTTTAAGGGTTATCCAAGATAAATTTAAAAATGTTACATAGTATTTAACTGTTCCCATTTAATAAATACAATAGTTCCATTTAGTTATGATATTGAAACTCAGCACTTATTCAACAGTACACGTATTTATTTACACTGTGGTCAGAGCTACATACATCAGAGCCTCGGAAATGTGTAATTACATAATCATAGGTAAAGTTAAGTATTTCACATGATACTTAGGGCAATAATAGCAGGCTGGGAACTTAACCCGGCCAACCTTAACACCCCCATAAGCGTCTGCGCAGCCCTTTATGGTAAAATAAGACCTATTCGTTCACACAGGGAGAAGGATATACTTTGCTTTTCAAGAATATTGTAAATTAGGAAAACATTTAAAAATGTGAAATAAAAAACTTGCAGGATTTGCTACACGTTATCTACGTAAATACTTTATTAATTAATACAATTTATTATTAGAGGTGAAGTAAATTGACCTAATTACTTACCTGTAGGTACTTAAAGATGTTTCTTCCATCACTAAAATGACTAATAGGACTTTATGAAATATAATTGAAAGGTTATTTAAATGTTCTTATATTATCCTTTATTACGAATGGGATAATTCACTAATTCTTAGTTATAATTATTTTGTTAGGTTTTATCGTGCCGTTAGCTCTAAAGTTGTGTAATTTGTAATTAAACTTTAAGAAAAATAATAATCTTAAAATTATAGGTAGTAATGTTACAAGATATATAAATTATTTCATTTTTCTTACAGTGACATGTATAACAGTTAGTATTATTTATTCGTTTACCGTGTAATTTGATACATTTGTAACAGCTTCGGTCACAATTATGAATACGTGAATATATTTTAAACACAAGAATAAATAATAAGTGATACTCTATGATTCTTCTTCTAATGAAATCACTGGAGTATTTAATTTTATTTCTATTAATTGCTTCGTATGAAAAATGCATTGTATAAACAGTATCGTATTAAGAATTTTATTGTGTTGCTTTGTATTCAACATGTATGCTCTCTAAGAAAATACGATATGCATTTTGTTTAGATTGGTATGAAGCTAAGGAAATATATGCAAACTCTGCAACGGAGGGATATAGACAACGTAGTATGCACTGTGGCTAGTGTCTAACGTCATGTCAGACTGTGACTTAGAGATAGTGTCCTGACATGTGTCTGCCTCCGCATCAATTATTGCTGATTACTCCCTCTGTGCTGATACGATATTGTGTGTACTGACATCGGAAGTTGGCTGTAGACGTCATGTCAGACAGTGACATAGAGATCAGTATCCTGACATGTGTCTGCCTCCGTGTCAATTATTTGCCGATTACTCCCTCTGTGCTGATACGATATTGTGTGTACTGACATATCGGAAGTTGGCTGTAGACGTCATGTCAGACAGTGACATAGAGATCTTATCCTGACATGTGTCTGCCTCCGTGTCAATTATTGCCTATTACTCCCTCTGTGCTGATACGATATTGTGTGTACTGACATATCAGGAAGTGGAGTGTAAACGTCATGTCAGACAGTGAAGTAGAGATAGTATCCTGACATGTGTCTGCCTCCGTCTCAATTATTGCCGATTACTCCCTCTGTGCTGATACGATATTTTGTGTACTGACATCGGAAGTTGGCTGTAGACGTCATGGCAGGCAGTGACATAGAGATTGTATCCTGACATGTGTCTGACTCTGTCTCAATTATTGCTGATTACTCCCTCTGTGCTGATACGATATTTTGTGTACCAACACATCTTTAATTGGCTGTAAACGTCATGTCAGAGAGTGACATAGAGATTGCATCCTAACACGTGTCTTCCTCCGTCTCAATTATTGCCTATTATCCCCTCTGTGCTGATACGTTATTGTACGTACTGACATATTGGAAGTTGGCTGCAAATTTCAATAAATATCTATAGTTGTGATGAAAAATTCAATATTGTTCCGTTTTAAATTTTAGAAATTTATAATGCGGGGTTAAATATTGTTTTGTTATAAATAAATTAGAAGTCGAATCCCATTATATTTGATAACATATAGTATATAATACGTTTTTTTCTCCTTATTATCTAAACTTGAATATACAAAATTGTTATGTAGGTGATTTTTACCCATTTTTGTAATCTGGACATTTTGCAGACATTTTAAAATATGTAAGCAACATGGAGTTTTTAAACCAATTATGCCATTTTCAGGTTAAACAATGAAATTACTCAACTATCAAAAGAAATTTACTCATACTTATGTGGTCGGTTGATGGTGAAATTAAGGTTTCAACTATTTACAAAACGGATTTGCACGAAACTTAGTTTGTGGTGGTTTTTGAATAACAATATCCGATATCAGGTTTTTAAATTGCCCACTAATTTTCAAGATGGTGGCATTAAAAAAGTAAAAAAGTTGTTTACTCTTCGTCCCTGTGAACCATTTTACAGTGAACCAGAATGAAAATCTGTATCTAGGGCGTTTTCAGTTTGAGAAGCATGAGTTTTGAATCGGTTTTAAAGAATACTTTCACATTTTCAAGACGTAATAGACTTCTCCGAGTGAATTTTAATATACATTGTCAATGAACACTAGAGGCAACACAATTATGAGCAGTGTCATAACAATTTAAAAATGTTGTAGCCCATTTTTAAATTGATTATAGTCTGATTATATTGTCTATCAAGGATGTTAAATAAGTTGTCATATTTCATTAGCGTTGTGTCATACAGCGTGAGATAAAAGTAGAGATACACTCTGTTTAGGTTTTGATGGATAAAGATAGAGGGATGGAACTCAGGACACCTTTCTAGGAAATATAATTCAATTTCATTGAAGGAAGAGCTCTTCTTATTGGAAATACAATTTTCTTTTAGAAAATAACAATAACTTAATAGAAGTTAAATTTTTAGTATGTTTTAAAAATTTGCCTATTTCCCAAAAATGGGGTTTTGGGCGGAGCTCAAACGGTTTTTGTTAAAGGCTATTAAGTGAAATTTGAAGTCTAGATAAAATAAAAAGAACATTGGATACTAGAGCTTTATATCTCAACCCAGTACAAAATTGCAGCACTGAATGCAGTGAAACCTGGGCCGATCGTAATTGAGATGACCTGAACGAGTCCGTAAGCTATTAAAAGTTTTAATAGCGCAGCCCTTTATATTAGTCGTGGAATGAAAAGTTTTCTTCCAATATTTTTCACATTACAAACTACTCATAAATTAAATTCTAAACGACAGGCTTTATACAAATAAAACGTTTTGTTTTTCCAAATTACACTCTATGGAGAGTAAAATCATCATGTCAGAATCACCACAAGCCTATATATAATTTCTGTGCTTATAATGTTTGTATTGGAAATTGTAGAGATTTTCAAGTAGGCTTCCAAAAGTTTCACAATAAGTTATCAATGAATTTAATAGAGTAGTTGAACAATATCGAATAGCCCCCTAAAGGGATGGAATCCTCTTTTGAGTTACCACCTTAGAACCTACAACAATATAATAACCCTTGAATATAGGAATATATGAATCGTAACAGCTACAAATATTTAGGTATTATCTTATTCTTCAAAACTGGTAATTAGCGATTAATTTGTATATATCACGGTTACAGACCAATAATAGAATCTTCCACTTCACAGGGGATTACTATATTTATAAACATGAGCACTTTATTAGAAACTGTTAATGATGGTATCATTAATCTGATATTTTACAACTATATATGAAATTTACCAATTGGCAGGAAAACAACCTTGTTTGGCATTTACCAATCTTCAGAATTACTATTGCATTCTCAATCTGATTATTCACCACGTTAACTGTATTATAAATTCATCATTTCTTAGAACAGGCACAATATTTGTAGAACTACGTTTTAATATAGTGTTATACTCTCAATCTGATATTTCACGATGATACTTGTCTAATAAATCTGAAATTTTGTGAAAACATCAACAGCTTTATAGTAATTCTTTCATATTTATTAGTTCATCCTCAGTATGATTATTCCATGATTGGCCTTGCATCATCATAAAACTCATTCTTGTAAATGTAGAAAATCAGGTGCATGCAAAGTCCAAAGATGGCATCTTTCTCGAGTTATCTTGCCACATAATAATTTAATACTTTTGTTAGTTAAGTTAGGTTTCATAGCAGCGTTCAAATAAAAGAATGAACTAAAATAAAATCTTGACACCTACTTTTAAACATTGATACTCCACTCTATTATTTATCGTTTTACTCCATGAACAAAAATCATATGCCATATGTCTGTACTAAGTTTATTCACATGTTTATTTATCCAACTAGCTTCTCATTGCCATCATAATTTCCAAGAGACCAATGCAAAATGTTTTTCAACGCTCAGCACAATCCTATAGAGTAACGTAACATTTAAAAATGCAGTGATGCTTTGATAGAAATTGCGCATGCAAAATTTTTATATCTTTTGGTAACTTAATTCAAGATATCGTGCTGACAGACAGACAGGGAGGTCGTTCTTATTCCGGCCACTCAAGAAATATGCTTCGCTAACGCTCACATAACATCAATTACTGTTACTGACCGTTTTATTATGTCATATACCGATTATATCTAATACAACTCTTATCATTTTAACATGCATTTGGTGTAGTTTCAGTGTTGAAACAATAGAGTGCTTTATAACTCATACAACTTTTATTACTAATAATAACAATGTACTGTAACTATTATGTAATAATGGAGCAATTAACTAACTGTGTTACTGTACTGTAACACAACTGTAACGCTATTGTAGGGCACTACGGTGTCAGTGGTACTAACGAGACACTCACTTCTCCCATTAGCTGCTAATTGATCCATACATTTCCTGACACTGCTGTAGCCCCCTCCCCACCCATCACTCCTCAATCTAACACTTCACTTTCCACAAGATGATGCCCAGTTTAATGGTGTATAAAAATAAAAAAAATCATTTGTTACAATGAATCAATACATAACGCACATAAACTAAGTTGGATTCTGTGAATTGGGATTTTGAAATTACACTTTTAACCTTGATAATCTAAAATGAGTGCCTATATCCTGTGTTATTAGAGTTATATGGAAAACCCATGATTTAAATACATTAAATCTTTTCTTTATTTCAAATTCGTGGTAAAATCTATGTGCTAATGCAATACTGCAAGTAAAAGTGAAGCCGAGGAGGGAAATTAGCACCAATCGTTGTCTATAGTATATGTTTGTTCTTTTACGAATATTTATTATATATATATATATATATATATATATATATATATATACAATCTTTAGAATAAGATAACTTGGAGAATTTAAATTTTTGTTTTAAATTTAAAGGAATATATTACGATATGAAATAGAAGCCTAACCGATGATACGACACATAAACGTAAAGAGGTAAGTTCTTGTTTTAAATTTACGTTCATGTTTACAATAGTATTCCTTTGACAAACCTTTTAGTTTTACTTTCGTAAATTTTTAGAGTTTATTTTGCAGTTTCAAATTTTTGTATTCTTCACAGCGTCCTTTCGTCCTGGTATTAGAGGACTGTGGTGGATTAGTGTCCTGAGTAGCTACATCTCCGTCACATGTGGTCCTCTGGACTTTAAATATACTAGTAAAGTACAGTATGTGTAAAGTACGTGAATATTTGTATCCATCTCTATTGGTCCATAAAATGTCGGAAAAACACTGGCAGAGTTTGCAATTAGCATATCATTTAACGACTTATAATTTATATTTTTCACATTTGAATGATGATAAACGTGGGAAAACTCAATAACAATATTATTATATAATTATAATTTATATTATTTTTTAACAAAAATACAGTAATTTTTCAAACATATTTTCTATGCAAGATTGTATTGTACTCAGTAAGGAACAAAATAAAAAATATTTTACAAGTAATCAAATTTATCATCAAAATCAAATAATTGTTAAACTTACTAAACAACGATACTCTAACGTTAATATCCCACATATCAAAGTGAATTATATTTGTGAAAAATATTAACCAACAAACGCAATCCATTCTGAAAGTTAACTTCAACAATTCGTTAAAGACTATATTCTTTTATCAGTAACATTATACAGTAAAATTTCCGTATACCCAGTTTTTATGAAAATAAGTTACAAAAATATAAATGTAATTTAAGGTATTGAAGAAATACATTTAAAGGAGGGTTTAAAGAATAAAATTTTATGACTTAAGTTTTATATTCACCTTCCCAATTCCGGCAGGACTCGCATTTCTGGTGGTGGATCCTCGACTCCCCAGGAGACGTAATGAGACACGACCTTATTCATAATGCGCTCTGATACGATTAGGTTCCCTCCAAACGGGTATTTACGACGAAAATGCTTAGAATATATTGAATATAGGAATAAATAGAATTAATATACGATAAACCTATCATTGATACAAAACTAGATATTAGTCCATTATCTTGGCATTGGAACACCGCTGTGCCGTTATCCATTGTTTTTGAATTTCATTCACACAGATCGTTGGCTCTTTTTTCAGATCAGTTTATAGTCACCGATCATCAGTCTCCTAAACTTTCTATAAGACGAAGATACAATACATAAATCAACTTGGATTTCTTAACCACATTAGAGTAATTAACATTACTATGAAAACTAACTGAATACATAAACAATGTGAATGTTTTGAGTAAAAACTTCATCTTAAGACTTTAAAACGCTATAGTAAATTTCATTTTTACATAAAAAAGAAGTTTTTTTATGATGCATGTCCAGATGCAACCACGGAATTTGACCAAGAGCAATTGAAGCATACTAATGAATATGCTTAAGCTGACATACTATATATACTGATATACTATGAATAAGCTGACAAAATTTACAATAGAGTGTACCAAACGAGTATGTATGTATATCAATCGGCCGGACATCCTTAAAATGAAATTCGAGTTAAAATCTTGCATGCAAACTCAGCGAAGCCTGTTGTATTACATGTGGTGTAGCCTACTCCTGCCTAGTTTACATATAGGCTCTTGCCTACTCCTATCTCATCAAATATTTTATTCCAGGCATTTGTAATAGAATATTTCATAATGTGGTATGGTTTAGTAAGTAAGTAAATGACGTCGTATAATAAATATTCGTTACATTCCAACATAAAATTATTTTAAACACTTTAACGAAATAAGGCACTTTAAGTGTGTTATTTATAGAAAGACGAAAAATAGAAAAGTTTCAAATAAATACAGCACTCGACATATTGATTACAGCGAACAATAATCTGATGTGTTTTAGGTCAGAAAATTATTTTATTATCTTTCATGATCTGAAATTAAATAATTTAAACAAAAATTATGACTAATCTAATGTCAACAATTTGTGTTAAACACATATTCCACTTATACATCCCTTTGTAAATGTGTAAATGTGATTGGGAAAGAACGTATAACGGATAAGTTTATAGGCTTAATACAACCTTGTACACAGTATGTGTTCCATTTGAAAGGTTTACTCACTGAAATGTATTCTTGGTAGAGCGAGTCTGCAAATATTGTTTACTATATATTCTCTCAGATAAAAATACGATATTTTTTAATCGCAATACAATTCTAGTATATTTTGCTGTAAATAAATTTAATATTGTTGCCGAATAGTGCTAGACGTAACTTGAATTTGTAATTTATTATGTTACGAAAATATTATTTTAAAATTAAATATCAAAGCATCCATTTTGTTTGGATTTATAACTCTGGAAATTGGAAACACATTTGTTATGCAAATCAAAAAAATAAACTTCATATACTTACGAAGTTTATAAACTGTAACATAACACATAACAGCTGTAAAATAACACTTAAGGAACTCCACAGGGACATGTATTTGCTCTCATATATTGAGTAACATAACTGAGAACCATCTAATCGCTAAAACATCGTGTGTGGTATGTAATCCCGTTTGCTCCTAACCTGTCAATTTGTCACATGTAGTGTTTATGGGACCTTAGTTACATTTATTTGATTATTTAATGCGCTTAAAATCGTAGTAAAGCTGTATCATAAAACTCATATAATTCAAAGACCTAAATACTTAAACATTAAGTGGCTTTGATGCTATCCTAAACTATACAATTTTTATGTATTCACTATATTTAATCGATATTGCAGTAAAGAAGTCTCCCGGACAAATGCTATCGACCGTAACACAACAACTGTCACAACAGATAACCTCGTCCCAGTTTGTAGTCTCGGTATAGACACACCATATCGAAACATGCAGATATTGATAGTGCAGTAGAGCCGTAACCCGGAAAAATGCTATCGACCGTAACAGAGTAACTGTTACAACAGATAACATAGATGTTTTGCGTTTGTTGTGTTTAAATAAAGGCTCCTGCCATTGCACATTTGGAATATTTTAAAATTTAAAATTAATATGTAGTCTATATTTGTATTTATGTAATTGTAGACGTTCTTGTAACATCGATGAGTTAATCAACATAAGTCTTAATAATTAATTCAATTTAGATACATTTCAGTTAGTTGCATTTTGCTATATTATTTTTTTAATTAAATATTTTCTCAGTTTGATTCTCTACAGCTTCCTGTTGTTTCGCAATGTTTATAAATCAGATTCATCAGAGTTTAAAAATGAAGACGTCAATAAAGGTTCGTTGGTACAGGCTTTACCGATAACATCCTATTTATGACACTATAATTTACGAGTAAATTTTATTTCATTTTGAGGTTAAATAAACAAGATAAAACTGTTGCTTGTTATCATTTGTATCACACTAAGATGACCAGCTGCATGTTTCTAATCTCCGTATAGACATGTTTAGCGATAGCTGCGCTTATCGTGGTAACTAACTGAGTTGCGTTGTATCTACAATAATTTTCAATTTCACCTCTAACTTTCTTGATTTAAATAAAAGCTCATGAAATGGCATATTTTCAATATTTTAAATTTAAAATTAATACGTAGTCTATATTTCTATCTATGTAATAGTAGACGTTCTTGTAACATCGATGAGTTAATCAACATAGGTCTTAATAATTATTTCAATAGATACATTTCAGTTAGTTACATTTTGCTATATTATTTTTTTTAAAATTAATTATTTCTTCACTTTGATTCTCTACAATTTTCGGTTGTTTTGCAATGTTTATAAATCAGAGTCATCAGAGTTAAAAAATGAAAACGGCACTTAAGTTTCGTCGGCATAAGGTTTATTGGTAACATACTGTTCATGACACTATTTTATGAATAAATTTTATTTCATAGTGAGGTTGAATAAACAGGATAAAACTGTTGCTTGTTATTGTTTGTATCACACTATAATTTTAAATATGTGTTATAAACGAGTAGCTAATAATACGTTTCCATTATAATTAGTAGTTGCATTTACTGTCTTGTTACAATATCACATTGTACTTGCATATCACTGTTGAAATGTGTGTAGATAAAGAGCTTCAGAAGTTTAAGTTTTTGTAAAATGATATGTAAACGGGAAATAGCTATAATAATTAAACTATGTTTAGTTTCAAATATTTAGCTAAAGTACCATATAACAGAACTTGTACAATACAACTCGTGAAGTAGACCTCAGATCATACTGTCAGAATGATACGTCGTATTTCACCCTGCCTGGACATATACATTGTTCTTGGAAGAAAGCTCTCCCTCCCCCCATCCACATCCGAATGTGCTGCTACAAAGCCCCCTAAAAAAAGAAGTACTGCTGGCCAAGACGTGTCCTTTTATACAACTAAAAGACTCACGATTTCTTTTTTCAAGTACTTCCTGTTCAAACTGCTGGACATTTAAGAACATTTTAGAGTCCCTTTCTTATGTAGTCTTAATCAGTCTACGTTCTGGGAAAATTTTATTTTTGTGCGTCAACATATCTACACAATATTTCGAGAATAAACTGATCTATAGGTTAGAAATTTTGTATGAAGCTTCATTTCTAAATAGTCAACACCGAGATCAAGATTGGTGCAAGTTATCTAATGGTATTAGGCTGGGCTTCAGCAAATACTTTTATATGTGTATGATGGGTAACCATGATAACAACGACAAAATTGCAGGATAAATAAACGTGTGGTTAATCACATAACATTAATTAAAAAACAAATACTATAATAATAATTACTATTTTATTAGTGTCAGGCCTTCCGCTTTTAATAAATAAGTATTATCAGACCCACGTAACCTATGCCTAAATAACATAATGTTATAGGTCTGATGAAGTTTTGAATGACATTGAAAGGCCTTGTACAAATAAAGTTTTTATTATTATTGGAGTGTTTGTTTTAAAAATTAATTAAGGATTCCCAGGAAGAAATAAGCTCTACAACGTATTAATATGACATATAGTAACGCATATAACAAAGTTGTCCCCAAGATATCTCTAGAATTGTTTAGTCTATAGTTTTTCAAATACGCAATACAAGATTCATTTCTACATACGCAAGAACAAGTTCTAATACGGTGTTTGTCCAACCTTGTTATTTGTCTGAGCGTCATTTGCAGTAGGCTAGCACAATGTCTACTTTCTCTTCCACGGGAATATAAAAATGTATCTTCCGCTAATTTTCTGGCTTTCTGTCACATCCATAAATAAGCTGTAGACCTAAAATTTTTGATCCTGTTATGCGACACGAGATATGGCGCTTCCCTTTCTTATAATCGAATTTTATCGCTATTAACTTAAAAAAGTAGATATATTTTATCAAACTATAAATATAAGACAATATGAGGAAGATAAACAATTTATAAAACAATGTATTCTGAATCTACGTTAATATTACTCGTATACTACCTCGTCTTTAATCTCACAACACAGTAATGTTTCATAAAGCCATATCCTGACAAACTCCAAGTACAAATTGCTCATATAACATGTTCAACCATCCGCAACTTCCATAACTCCGTATAACTATTGTATAATAAATTATACTGTTCCTTACATAAATACAAATCAATACTAATAGCTTTTAGTATAAAATAAAAGAATATTTCAAAAATTGTATCAATATAATGTACACATTACTGACTTGCATCAAGGTTTTTAATATAATTCATAAATAATAGATTCAAATGTTATATTACCAGTAGTTACGGTTTTGCACGCAATTCCTGCTAAATAATATGAAATTCATAGGTATATTTTTTTAAGGGTTTTTATGCAAAACGCTCTAACGATTAAGCAATGACAACTGAACGATATTTCAATATCCAGACCTATAATCTAACAGTTTGTCTTTAAGTTTGGACTTCAGTGATTTGATTAGGCCCTGAATTTAGAAAGTGAAACAAATTTTATAACTAGTTTAAGAACCAAACGGTAAATTGGATTTCTCTATATTCCAACTTTTTAATCAAATAGCACCATCAATTTCAGTATTACTTGAACTATTTCAAACCACTCTGGAGGAACCCTAAGGTCGAAATCCGAATCTTTTTTAGTTAAATCGCTTAGTTAGTTAAGTCCTATAATATGAAACGGAAGTAAGCATATATCAGGTTAAGTTTTCAGTTTAATTCAATTCAATCAAAAAATACTTTATTTATAACAAACTAAGCCTAAATACATTCATTAAATTTCAGCCTATTACAAAGAGATGCATGGATAGTTAACAACACATTTTCCTGTTTTTGTTAGCTTCTCATGGTGGAAATACTTAAACTAGAAGAGAGGTTTTGTAAACTGAATTACATTAATTGAATAATATACAAAACTATCACAAAATCGTCATATACATTTGAAAAATAGTAGCAAAATATAAACATTTTCCTTCAAATTGTTAATGCCAGATAACAAGAATTATAAATTTAGTTTAAGAAATTTAAAAGATCGAAATAAACACTTTTTATATTAATTTAGAATGTTTTCACTGAACATACTTTCATCAGTTACATATTCCATATTCTCTCATGTACAGTGAAAACTGCTGCAGATTTCGGGTTCAATCTTACAAATAGATTTTTAAATTAAATAACATCCTTTAAATTGCAGCTTACTAGTAATGCCTCATCATTAAACACTTAGTTAACAAAGTTAGAATGGTGATTGCTTGGCCCTGTAATTTGAGGTTGAAGGGTAGGAGAGAGCACTTAAGGATTCGTTCTGCTCTTAAGCTATTATAAACTCCAACCAAATAAAAATTAAATTAAAAATCCCGTTAAGAAAAACTGTTCATGGAAATAACGTTTTTTAATATAGATTTAAGACTTATTATTGAATATAAAACGTTTAAGGTCCATATGTTATTGTAAGTTCTGTATAATTCTGTATTTATAATTCATTTACAGTTAGCCAACTTATTGTTTATTTAATCATAGAATGTGTAAGAAGACTATCTACCCAAACTTTAACTCATTGTTCCTAGAACCAAGATGAGCTAAAAATTAAATGGAACAAATTTAGTAGTAAAACAATCGGGTTCGGTACAATTATTTTTCTTCCAGTCGCGAATGAAGTGAAATTATTTTATATTGTGATAACGCATTTAAGATGGTGGCTGGTTAAATATTTAAGGCTTTGTACCGTAAATAATTAGAATATTATGAATATATTTTAATCTTTTAAGAATATTATAACTATAATAAGCTATAAATAACTACAAACATTTTGAAACGTACATAAATCAGGCAGTAGATATTGTATGTATGAGATATTCATTTTATAATACATAGGTAACGGACAGATAGACAGGCAAACGATAACGAAACACGCAAAAGAGTTTACTGCATCTCCCTAACAGTAACTGTGTCAGCATATTGAGTGATAAGGCTTCAATGAGGCCAAAGTTCATAGTTGCACAATTGTAGATCTCATTCTTGTCCAAGTAAAAATTTAGTGGCATGCAATATGTAAAATTCAGGTGTGAAATAATTCTCAAATATCTCGTGGCATAATACATTCAAATTTATTAATTTAGTTAGCTTTCATTATTTAAAAAAAAATAGAAGTTCCGTTGAGCTAGAAAGGATCCTTCAATGCAGAAGAGCATAAAAATCGAATTCTCTCACCAACTTAAATGTTAAATTTCCATTCTAATATTTTTTATTTTATTCATATCTTAAAATCTTGTTTGATTATACTCAGATTATGTAAAAATTTATTTTTTCATGAATTATCTCAAGTATATCATGGTTAGGCCATATAACCAATATTAATATTTTAGGTAACGCTCAGCCAAATCCGATAAAGTGACATGCACTATCATCTAACTCAGTCTTTCCTATATAAAAATAAAGCTTTATGCAAAATTTCAGTTATACAGGTCAGTTTTTTTTCATATTGGTCATACTGTGAGGAGATGCAGGCAGACAGAAAGAAATTGATTTTTAATCACCCCCTTGATGAATAAAAATATGTTAGTGATAAAATTAATTTCGCTAATGCTCTTACAATAAGACACAGTGAGTATTTTCCGGTAGAAGATGTGTATAGTGATTAGGTTCTCCCTATTTCAGCAGTACGACAACCCCTCACTGGCCTGCCTAGTACATCAAGGATTATCTAAGGCCATCTTAACTGTCACATTAGTTGGCTTAACTGCACGACCTCGTCCTGATAGGAGAATACAGCTTTTTTTTACTTCCCACGAAATGTTATATGCAGTAATGTTTTATTACATACATGCTTTTGTTGCCAAAAGTGAGTAGTGTAATTATACGTTGTTTGAAATTCAAATTTTCACTGCTTAAAATCCATTATTTGTTTTGTAAACATTTTTCAAGTTTATTTTTAGTGAAATGCTTTAAACTATTTATTTAAATATACATAACATTTGCATGTATAAATAAAGTAAGATATTATGAATGGTGTACTGAATCTGGAAACACTCCTGTTAGCATAAACACTACTCAAAGGTTAACCATATATATTAGTTTTACTTATTTCTTACAATTAAATCAATCTTAATAATTTGCCAATAAAAATTCAAACATTTTTTGTAAAATAACTAAAGTTAAATTTGTCTAGGACGAGCAAATAGTAAATCACTACAAGAGAGACGGACGTTCGCCACCCCATAAGCAGATGTCCTGAATGGGTAAGGAAGGACGCATGTACTATGATTTCTTTCTGGGGAATAATAGATCCCAAATTCACATTCAGTACCACAAAAATAACAATTTTACTTTAAATAATATTTAAAAAAATAAAATAAAAATCAATTAAATTAAATAAAAATAAAAATGGAACAATGAACAACAATCATTCAGAAACGTTTTTGAATCCCGTGTCCCAATTTATGCTGTTTTACGAACTTGCTGTCATCTGTTTTAAAACATAATTAATTTATCACGATTGTTTTTATGTCATACCTTCTTTAAAAATATTTCAATTGTATTCCTGTCAAACTATGTCTTTTCATTATGACTTAGCAACAGTTAGGTGAATCACTACACTCTGATGTAACGTTTAGCAACTAAATTTTCTCACTAATTCTTTTTAATACTTTATAAAAAATGTTTATATATTTTTAAAATTTTGTTTAATCTAATATTTATCTCTTTGTGTCTATAATATTTAAAGTTGTACCTATACGATAAGGTAATTATTATACTTTAAAAATTAATAACATTTTTTTGCCGGTTTCTGGTGCCATTCTCTGACAACGAATTTCACTTTTTTATTATTGAATTTTAATATGTCCTTAAAATTGTGTCGTTGTAAATCCATCTGCCCTAAAACTCTTGATAGAAAGGTCCTTGAGAGTTGAAACGTTGTACACATTTACATCCTGGTCCAAATTAAACCGTGGTCCTTTATACAATACGGTTAATACAATAATAAGCTTCATTATTGGACTTTGCTAAATTTAGATTTATAAAACCATCATAGCTATTGAATTTTCGAACAATGTTATTCAGTAGAAAGAAAGTAAAGTAGAGGTTTAAAAACTGAGCCATAAATAGAGAAATGAATGATTTTAAAAATGTTACCAAAAAATCTTTGGTGTTTCTTCTCAACAACTAATATATCTAATTTTGCTAAGTTTTAGATAAATAATTATAGTAAATATTATGGATTAAAAAAATGAGAAATTATGAAGCAATTCCTATAGAGGCTAAAATTGATCGTGCAGTTTATTCTTGGTAAATATGAAGATCTTTCCATCCGGTCACATCGTTTTCACAACAGAATTCAATATAGTAAGCGGCCAACCCCAAAAATCGATCCGGAAACCAAATTGTCGATTAGGATCACCTACACTATCTTAAACAAAACATTCTATAATTATAGTTATTTAAAGCTTCTATAAATTATTGGTAGCTATTTTCAGTTTATTGAATAAGAATATTGTCAAAATAATGTAAACCATTTAAATTTATTTTTATACAAATTACGTAACTGCTGTAAACAAAATGACTTTTAACAAACGTTACCTGTGTCGAAGCTGTCGGATACGTTTATGCTAAAAATATTAAAATGTTACTAAATGTAATACTGCTATATTTTTACATAAATACACTTGTTCTTAACAGTTTCTTATTCATCATAATATTATTACATTTTTATCTATAGAAACCAGAGAACTGCACTGTAATTTGAAATACCTAAAACCAAATTGGTTTCACATTTAAGATTCGGTTATTTATATAGTCATAAATATCAATGATTCGATTTTAATGGTGGCTGGGTATTGTACTGCATCATATAAGAATGCACATTTTGATACTCAAAATTTATTTATAAAACGATAATTTTCAGAACAGAATGATGGAAATATATTCCTCACTCAGCCATGGCAGACTGACCGGGGCACAGCACTAAGAACAAACTGTTGCGTTCATTAGTGAAGTTTAGAGCTTGGAGTTGATTAATTTCCTGCGCTGCTCCAGTATCAATGCATAATTGAACTTTGACCTCGGAGGGCACGAGTTGAGAGTGCTGGAGTTACGGCCAATACAACTGTGAAGCGACCCAACGTTATATAACTCATGCTGTAAGTTATACCGACTAGTTTGCAAGTGGGAGGTTATTCGTTATTATTTACAACTATATACATCAGTCGAGTTTGTTAAGGAGGAACTCCACCTAAAAAATGACTTTTTTATTTGCAGTGGTAATATTTTTTTATTAATGCAGTTTGAAAGAACATAAAAAAACAAAACTATTAATACCATACATTAACATTTTTGCAACCCCCCCCCCCTTAGGGTTAGGGGTGGTTTATTGCGGAAAACTTATTTCATTGGTGCAGTATATCTCAAGTTAGGTTATAGGTAGAACCTATATTTTTTTTTTAAAGATTATACTATTGTTTGCAAAGTGTAGCATGGGTTTGATCAGATATGACACTGTTCATTGTTTATAATTCTTTAAATATAATTTTATTGTTGAAAACTTTATTTTTACGAAAGGAAACAAAATAAAAACTCTTTCATACATTATTTTATAAAACCAA
The DNA here is from genome assembly GCF_021130785.1 of Homalodisca vitripennis. NCBI lineage: Eukaryota > Metazoa > Arthropoda > Insecta > Hemiptera > Cicadellidae > Homalodisca > Homalodisca vitripennis. Next base: position 67,511 of record NW_025776543.1, read on the forward strand.
TGCTACAGTTTGCAGACAATGTTATAAGCTTCAAAATAAAAAAAAATTATGGCTCTAGCTATAACCTAACTTGAGTTATCCGCACCTAGCTGCGAAAAACAGTGAAAATAACAAATTCTGAATAATAGAGTGTAAAGTTTATTTACAGTGGTAAAATGAGCTATAAACATACTTATATTAATTAGGATCCTTGCTTTCTCACCTAAAATTCACCAGCTCCATAAGTTAAACCTTCTCCTTCTTTTAGTTTTTGTTCTCTATAATGTTTTATCATACGCAATTTTTTTCTGTACTCTTGAAAATACTTTGTTTTCTTCAATTTTGCTTGTCTGATTCTTCTCTTATCTCTTCTTTTCATGATTACATTACTTTTATGCCCAATTGTCATTCCAGCAGTTGTCATAACAGTAGTTATAGCTGTAGTACCAAAGTTATATTCTCTAATAGCCGCAGCCACCGCAGTTTCTACAGCTCTTTTAGATACGTTGCGTACCTTAGGACATTTGGTCCAGATAATTCCATTCAAACTCTCGTTTGAATTCTGGGTCAGGCACTTAGAACATCTATTCAACAGTTCAACTGAAGCAAGTCTTTGATACACAGGTGCAATTTGTTTTAGTACAGTCCTCTGTTATAGGAGTTTTCAAATTTTCTTTATGAGGTCCTGGTGTCTCGCCATTTGCCAACGCTCTATTATAAAAACACCAACTGTTAGTACCTGTGGGACACTTGTAATGTCTGGGCTTTTCATCTGTTGAAACACAATGATGTAGTGTTGCAAGGATACTGCTTTTCATTCCGTTTAAATTATCTTTATTTTTTTAAATAGCGTTTTTGTAGTATTTTTGAAACTTTATTATGGTCGCATCTTTCAAACTTCCATAGCTGATTCCCCCCAAAGTAATTTTTTTTACCCTACAATCTTTCACTACTTTTCTCAAAGCAGTTGCTAATCTTTTGGAGACATGATTTATACATTCTTCTTTATTTATGGTTACATTGTCCCCATAAACATTTCCAAAGAACAAGAGGTGACATACTGGGGCTGTTCATGAGACCGAAGGTAAATAAGTCAATTTTCAAAAAATGTTTTTCTTTTTTGGGTCCAAAATTTTTTAATCTTTTGCCTTTACAAATAAAAAATTGTAAAAATAGAAGCAAATTTGAGAATAAATTGAAAAGTTGGCTTTTAAATTTTATTAATATTGATAGCTTTTTTCAAATTTTTAGTTTAGGAATTTGTACAGTTTTTATATTAAAAGATTTTAATTTTGTAAAGTTATAATTGAAAACTTTTATGTTTAAAATAATGTTAACTGTGGGGTGTGCACACTGCAGATTAACCGCACGATGTACTTGTTAAGTTTTGACTGATCATTATAAAATGAAGTACAACTTTCAGTTGAGCTAGCCACGCTTACTGGATACTGTAGCTAGTAATTCCTACCAGTACTGATGTAAATTTTTGTAAACTATATTTTCTGGAATAAAGTATATTCTATTCTATATTCTATTCTATAAACGTTCAAATTTTGAATGTGTTGCCAAGCTTTAGAGTCACCGTCAAAGAGAATAGTAGTATATCTGAAAATTATAATCATTAGATCTTTTCCAAAGTCCTTTCTGCTGCTTCAACCTCCATTGCTGGTGAAGATCCTTTGTGGTTTATACTGCATTCAGATTTGTGGCCTGAGAACCAAATGTCAAATTCTGGGGAATTTTTGCCAAGATCCGATTCCGCTAACGCGCATGAATGGCAGTACTTTGATAAAACACAGTAATCTATAACTAACCTGTGTGTAATTCTATTTACACAACCAACACCATAATTTGAGGTGTGGCCTCTCTTGTGCCATGTGCCATCAAATGATACTGCTATGTCTATAGGCCCGTCGTAGTCGTTAGGCCTATTACAATTTTCCAGTTTCAGCGTATATTTGTCGTACTCGGGCTCTTGCAGTGGCCAGATTTATTTCACCAGCTTCTATTGTTGATTTTGACAAAGTTTTTGCAATTTTACTAAATGTATTATTGATCATAATTTCCATATTTAGCACTATACATAGTTTCCCCATTGCACTGTATCCTTGTCCATTTAATATGAAGTGAGTTTACCATTCTAGAATTGACGTCAAAAGAATTATTATCATCAACTTTTTTAGATGTATAAGAATTTGAGTCTATATTACATGAACTACACTCCACTTCAACTTTACTGGCTAGTCCAAATCTACATGAGATTTTTGATGATAGGGTTAGTTCTTTTGCATTTAGGACAGGCTAGATTCCCAATCAGGCTATTTATACAACCAAAATCAATAATAACGTACTGCAAGCTTTCACGGTTCATTTCAATATCATTTTCTACTAGGCCTACATTTAGTGATTTTTCTAAATCAGACAGTCTAGTTTTAAAAATCACTATCCTCATTAGGCCTAGTCTGCTGCAAATCACAGTTACTAGATGTGCTTGGTTGTTGAGTTAGGCCTAACCTGGAAACCAATCGGTTTCTTCGGGTTTCAAATTTGACGATTCTCCTGAACATTCAGGACTGTTTGTGGCATGATTTTGTAGGCCTAGGTTTGTTGACCATCTTGCAATATCAGCTAGGCGTGCCTTATTCTTTTTACTAAATGTTTTAGAGACTCTTGAGTCAACAGTTTTCCTTTTAGTAGCAGGCATAATTTTTACCTAACCTATAACATTCAAATATAGTTCAAAGTTTACCTATACAAGGGTAATATCCATCCAGATTCAGTTTTATACTAAATATAAAATATAAAAGCACAATAAACACAGCACTGGTTACACTTGAACAAAACAATCACAGTAATACAACTGATAAATCAAATGAGTTCATACTGATTTTGTTTAGTTTCTATTACCTACTACTTCAGTTCAATGTTTATTTACTGTAACCAGGTTGACCAACATAACAAAACCAAATGTATAATCACTCTCTAGGGTTGTTTATACATATATTTATGTACATAAAATATCATTTGTATGTGAAACAATCATGTTGCATTACTTGTTCTCGAAAATGGCAGCGAATAAACACTTGCAGCACTTACTTGATTTATAAAAATCTAGCACATATAATAATAGATATGGTACATATCAGGAGAAACCATAAAATAAAAAATAAAAATAAAATTTTTTTAAATTTTTTTATAATTTTTTCTATTTTCTAGGTGGAGTTCCCCCTTAAACCATTTATAACTAGAAAAGGGCTATACCGATTATAATGATCTATAATTTATTGGATTAGTCTTCACCCAATACAGCAGAATCAAATATCGAAAAATGTCACGGATAAATATGATAAATACAAAATATTAAGTTTTGATATTATAAACCACAGAGCACCACGCCCGTTACTGAATTAAGTGAATTTATACTAATTTAAATAATTTTGACTTTAATTAGCGAGTGTAACAGTTTTTAATAAACTATGAACTGATGATTTACAGATTTTAGAAACTCATATTGGCATAGATTAACTTATTGGTAACAATTTGACTTATAAGTATAAATGTAAAACGCTACATATAACATTGTATTTATTTATCTGAAAAACGTTTTATTAATGCCTTTAAAATTATTCTATAATATAACAAGATAAAGCACACAAACGAGAAGTTTCATTAAAAACTTCAGTCTATGATGTACTACCGTAACGCAGAAGTAAATTTAGGAGCAAGCTTAGAGATAACCTCCTCGAATATGAGGGATGCAGATAATGTTTTCCAATAATGTGATGTATTGGGTAAGAGCCAAGGCGCGGAAAAATTCAGCATGCGTTTTAATATCGTCTTGGAACGTAAACGATCTCCAAATGCGTACATATTGATACCAGCATTATTCTTATCACGTCCCATAATGTAATTTACTTCTAATATTTTATTACGCTACCAGACTGCGTATACAAAGGATCACGTATACAGGTATAATATTAATAACAGATAATATTATTATATGGTGCTGAAAATTACACTTAAATGACCACGTATTAAATAAAATAATTATGAATATGGTGTATGTATGTACCAAAAAAGGATAGTAAATTTGTTTCTCTGTCTAACGTAACATTTAGACATAATATTACTATACAGTGATCTTAATTTTACTACGTCATAAACAGAGCTCACAAGTACCGTTACAGGAACCATATTTTGTATACCTATTTAAAATTTAGTTGATCTTTTCTCCTGGATACTAAAGTGAAATAATGCAAATGAGATTAAATCATTTCTTTATTGAATGAGATTTTGTAAACCTATTACTTAAAAATAATTACATCAATCACTAAATAAACACTAACCTCCACATAGTAAAAACATATAATTATGAATATAGTGTATGTACATATACCTAAGACAAAGGATTATAAATTTGTTTTTCTGTGGAGTGTAAAATTTGGATATAATTTTACAATACAGTGGCTTTAATTTTACTATGTCGTAAAAAAAGGTCACAAGTATCACAAAAGGAACCATATTTGCATAGTAATTTAAAATTTGGTTGATCTTTTCTCCTGGATATTAAAGTGAAATAATGCAAATGAGGTTATATAATTTGTTTATAATAATAATAATAATAATCTTTATTTTTTTCTTCAAAATTACATGCAATACAATATAATTCTTATACCATATGAATACAACATGCACACAATAGGGTAAAGCTGATTGACTGATTGACAAGCTTATTGACTGAGAGTTTGTAAAAACTTATCACTCGAAGTGCTAGAAAAGCTTCATAGGTATATAACTCTATATTTATCAACTTAAAAAAACTAACCTAATGAACAGACGTATGAAATTTGACTGCGATATGTAGCAATATATCTAGTTTTAACTGTGGAGATCTCTACATAGACATAAATGAAAAAATTAACTGTCAATTGCAAAGAATAAATACAAAATAATACGTTAATTTTAAAGCCTTTAAATCGTCGTTCAAGTATAGATGAACAAATTTAATTATTGTACTAAAAAATGTTTGTATTTTCGTTCGTAACTGCATAATTTACCATTGTAACACTCAATACATTTTGTGTTATTCCATCAAAAGTAACCACGTCAGCTAGGGACTCTGCGTGAAGGCCCACACATGATAATCAATTTACTCTGTTAATTTCAGTTCTTCCCCAGCAGGCTCTCATTCAAGTTTGTATTCCGGTGTTTACAAATTTCCATTCATACAAAACGAGGAAACCAATTTATTATTAGGGTGGTTTGCACACTTTGCTGTTGTTATTAGTGATTTAACAACAAGTATTTTACAATTGCGTGACAGTGCGGTCATTACCAAACAAACGAACAATATCTAACGTATTTTCTATAAAATATGTGACAAGTATAGATTGTATCTATTTTATTTCTTTTTAGAAGTAAATTTATAGACAATAATATGAGATTAATTGTGATAATCAGACAGAAAAGATTATTGAATAACTGCCCTGTGAGAAAGGAATTTAGGAAACTTACAGTATCATTTGGGCTAAAAATAACACTTATGTGGGACTTCAGGTCTGTTGCTATTGGGTTTTTTGGTAGGCCTAGCCTATTTAGAGTCAAAAAATTAAATCTCTAATTATAAATAAATTTTTTGTCAATACGTACGAAGTTTGCGCATGCGCACTAGCAATACAATAACAAACTAAATCAATGTGAAATTAATCACGTATAGTTGCCGTACGTGTATTAATTCTTCATTGTATATTATAAACCACCTGCGCGATACCATGTTTTCACCATGCATTCGGCAGACCATCTTTAACACTCCTGATCTGTTTTTGATTGTGAAAATTAAATAAAGAGGTTTGATATATATTCTACCATTAAATACTTATTCTCAGCTCAAGTGGATAAATCTCAATAACATTTATAAGCGCTCATTGAAATGTCATCGTAACTTTCTTTCTTCCAAATTGTGTTATTTCTAATATTGCTGTAAACAGTACTACACCCTGGGAAACTAAGTGAAATGTTTTAGTTAGTTTAAAGTTTGTTATTGACGAACTTTAAACAAAATGAAACGTGTTTGTTGTGTTGCCGTTTTGAAAGGAAAGTAGGATTTCTGATATTTGAATTTCAATCAATCACCTTGAACCCTCTTATGTACGTTTTAGATTTTTTTACGTACAAATTTAAGTTGTCACTCACAGATTCGGTGAGTTCACAAATAAGTAACAAAATACTCTTTATTACCGTATATTTACTAGATTTATATCTTTCTTGGATTTTGGATCTAAGATTTAGATTCAAGATTTAAGTAATCTTGTCGACTACATATTCGTACTAATTTACAATTACTATTACACGCCTACTGAATACACTACTCATTATAATACATAATTATCATTTACAAATACAAAACTAATGATAGTAAATTATCCAATGTGAATATGCAATTATTTTATATACCAAACACGTCCTTTATTACCAGTACATCAATTACTGATTATAAAAATGAATTTAAAGTGCCGATAAAACATATTTTTGTAATAGTTTTATTTAGTTATTATCCATATTAATTTCTTGTATACATTTAGTGAACCTGTTTATTCTTAATACAAATGTATAGCTGTATATAATAAAGAATACTTGGAAACCTAGCTATAATATCAATGTCCGATTTTAATAATTTTTTGCAAAATATGTTGTTTTACGAACGATGACACTTGAAATTTTGTAAGATATCTCGGTTTTTAACCATAGTACGTGATTTTACATGTAACAAATCTTAAGTAAACTTTATAAATCTTACTGATATTGGATTTGTGCTTTATAGATCATTGCAACCTTTTGAAAACAGTTTCTGTGTGTACATTTACGCAAGGTCAGATCTTCAAAGTAAGATTCTTACCTGTATCTAGTATTAAATTATCTCACTTATTTGTTGTTTTCAGGATTTATAATCACTACTACTGTATCATTTTATAAACTGTACTTTCTCGACCAGTGTGTTAGTTCAAGAGGAACATAGCAAGTTTTGTGGTCCCATACCCACTCGTTACTTGAGTTGAAAGGACATTATTAAATCACGAAAGGAAACAATTTAATGATTCACAGTGTTGCTTTGACATTAATGTAAATAATAATTAATAAGCTCCCACTTTCAAACTAGTCGGTATAACTTACAACATGAGTTATAACGTTGGGTCGCTTCACGGTCGTATTGGCAGTAACTCCTGCACTCTCAACTCGTGCCCTCCGAGGTCAAAGTTCAATTATGCATTGATACAGGAGCAGCGCAGGAAATTAATCAACCCCAAGCTCCAAACTTCCCTAATGAACGCAACAGTTGGTCTTAGTGCTGTGCCCCGGCCAGTCTTCCATGGCTGAGTGTGGAATATATTTCCATCAGACTGTTCTGCAAATGGTCGTTTTAGAAATCAATTGTGAGTATAAAAGTTACATTCTCGAAGGTTGCAGTATAACAAGCGGCCACCACTACAATCGAATCATTATTATTTACGATTATCTAAACTGTCAAAATTACAACGTTGAGCTGAATTGCGTTGTCGGCATTTTAAATTATAGTTCAGTTGTTTTTTTTATTTATAAAATAGTAATGATTTAGGATTTATAAAAACCACATTGTTTATGTATATTTATTAAATTTTAAAAACAACACAGTTTATCTTATATCAGCAGTAAAAATCTTCATATTAATTTAAAAGATTTTAACTTTAAAACTGTATACATTTATTTATTTATTTCCAACGGACATACTACTCCATTTTTATATTCAAGATCCATATAATGAACTTATATCAACTTAACCTAAACAAGAATTTCTATAACAAAACATTTGAAAGGCTGAACAATGATATTAACATAATAAACTATGGCAAGGCGTGATATATAACAAGAATATATATATATATATATATATATATATATATATATATGTATATATATATATGTATATGTATATATATATGTATATATATATATATATATATATATATATATATATATATATATATATATATATATATAGATGTTTTAAAACTGTAACAATACCAACAGAAAAACAGCAAAAGTAAAACAGTAACTATAACAATAATGACGTGATAATCTATGGCATAAAATAACAAAGAATATGAATAATTATATGTAGCAGCAAGTTAGCAGCGAAGACAACAAAAACTTATGGCGGTATAATATGTGAGAAATTGAGTCGAGACATACTTACATTTCACCATCTTTCATATATAATCTGTGATTAATAATAACAGTCGCTTTCTATGACCAATTATTTGTACACGGTGGACTGCCGGGAACAGGAAGAATTTGCAACAGCTGTTACATTGTTGTTACACGTTCTAGGGAGATTGAGGTTATGTCATTGTTTTGAGTGAGCTTTACTATTTTAGTCACGATGGATCAGTGGTCAGTTCAGTTCAGCATCGTGTTTTTTGCATATGACACATTTATTAAAAATGGCGAATCCGTTATCAAAACACAGCGTATCTTCCGACGCCACTTTAATATTGCGCGAAATGACACGGTTCCAAGCTGGAATACATTGCTAAGATGGGTGCACAAGTTCAGAAACAAACAGGAACAGTATCAAAGAAAAAGCCACCCGGTCCAGCAAGAACAGTGAGAACACCAGACAACATCGCTAGAGTGAGAACTGCTTTGATGAGGAGCCCGGGTCGCTCTGCACGAAGACACGCACAAGAGCTACGCATGAAGCGCGATTCTGTCAAAATAATTTTAAAATCAGATTTGAAATTTCATCCTAATAAAATACAGGTGGTACAGCAACTGAAAGAGAGGGACTATGGACAAAGAGAAGATTTCGCAGTACGTTTGCAGGTGTTGTTTACTGATAATCCTGATGTAATGATGTTAATGAGCGACGAAGCTCACTTCCACTTAAAACGGTTCAGTGAACAAACAAAAACTTACGATATTGGGCTCCTGAAAAATCCATGTAACTTTCATGAAAAACCACTCCACTCTCCAAAAGTAACGGTTTGGTGTGCTGTAGGCCACTTTGGGATAATTGGTCCGTATTTTTTTTTGAGGAAAATGGAGTCACAGTGACAGTGAATTCTGCACGCTATGTTCACATGTTGGAAACATATCTCAAGCTACAACTTCGGAGGCGAGGAATAAACGTGGAAAAATGTTTACTTCCAACAAGATGGGGCTACAGCGCATACTGCCGCTGCATCGATGCGAGTTGTGAAGAAGATGTTCCCTGGCAAGTTGATTTCACGTTTTGGTGACGTGCCGTGGCCGCCGAGGTCACCAGATTTGTTGCCCTGTGACTATTTCTTATGGGGGGTATTTGAAAGCTCGTGTCTATGTTCACAAACCACGAACATTATTGCACCTAAAAGATGCAATCACCGAAGAGGTGAATTTGATTGGACAAGATATGTTGATGAGAGTGCGTAATGATTTTCTCCAGAGGTTGGAAACCTGTATCCAGGTTAACGGCCATCACACGCATGATATCATCTTTAAGAAATAAACCCAAACTAGGATAAAAGGTTCCATAAAACATATGTTTTTGGAAATGGTATTTTTTCCACCAATATATATTCCACAATTAAATAATTTTAACTATATAAAATAAGGTTGTACTATTCATTTAAAATACGTCCGGTTCCCGGCAGTCACCCTGTACATTAGTGACTGAAAGAATAATGTCCTGATATATTGTATAGGTCTTTATGTTTTAACGATATTCAGAATTGAAAAAAAAAAATGTCATATTTGTACTATAATTATGCATTTCTCTACTTATGCCTCCGTATTGAAATTTATACATTAATTTCCTTCAGAATGTTTGGAAAATTCAATAATTACGACTGCTTGATAAATTTAAATTTGGGAAGATCAAATAATGAAGTATTCGGGTCAGTATTCCGTAGACCAGAGGGTACGTACATGTGTACCACATTTCAAGTCTCTAGAAACTTGGTTTAAAGAGCCTTTGGGTAGATGCATGTAAAACGACTCGATTTCAAGGACATATTAGAAATAAGTATATCTCAAAATTTAAACGAATTGTCAAAGTATGACCCCATAAACTGTCACAGAAATACCACAGATTTTTTACAACATATAATTAAATTATCGTGTAAGTAAAACATTTACCACTATAAATAAAGCATTTTTACAAATATTTCGCGATTAAAATTTTATAGAATACATATTTTATAATGGGTTGGTACGAAATTAAAAATTTTTTTCCTGGACATAACATCTGAGTATAGTGATGTACCCACAAATTACTCAGTAGTAATTTACGGGTATTTTTTATTAGGCATAAAATTTAGTTATATTTGGAGTAGGTATACTACTAAACAATCATTATATTAATTTAATTATGTTTTAAATCTGATGACCGGAAATTTAGTACACAATCTAAATTGGGACGAATTGGGGACTTAATAAAGTTTTTATTTTATTTTTTCTTCGTTATTTTCACGAAGCAGAATAAAAATGTAGGATCTATAATTAACCAAAAAATACAGCTCGTGTGTCCTTACTTTCCATTTGGAACATGTGCACTATGGTTGGTATCGGCAACACCACGACGCAATGCGAGCGTCCATCTGTTTTATCGCGGGATCACAGGTGGAAATGTTACAAAATCAAAAACATTTATTTCATAATTTTTCTATAATTTTTATATTTACTGACGTAACATTACTAAGCTTGATTTATCCGTAATAAATAAGTAAAATTAGTTTGAATGATATATTTAAGTACTGCTCATGCTGACCAAATATAACAAACCAAAATTATGTCTGATAAATAATATAATAATATTCTCAAAAATGTTTATGTTATAATGTTTGTATTTCTGTTTAGACTTTATGTTATTTTTGAAGAAAAAGTGTAGTCTCTATTGACAGCAGACTTTGAGTCATCGTCAGACCAAATACGTTATAGACGGGAAGATAGCAGGCATGTTGTGCGTATCCAAAGTGAACAGTAAGCGTGTATTTGAGGGTTTTTACTACTTTTAGTCATTTTTTTTAGGAATTAGTAATTTATTGTAGAACAATCCAAGTATTTTCTACATTCTCACTTTCTTGTGATAATATTAAAATTGAGATGGGGTGTAATTTTTAATTATTCAAACAATATTGTGTATGGAGATTCTTGGAGCACTTAATATTTTTAATTGAATACCACTTGTAAATGATTACAAATTAATTATATTTTATGACGTCTTTCGGAATCACTGATTCCATCACAAGGCTGCTTTACAAAGGAATAATTTTTTTTTTTTCAATATTATAAATATTAAAATAACAAGTGGTAAAGCATTTGGAAATATGTTTATCCAGTATAAAATATTTCAATAGAATAATATTGAATTTTTTTTTAAATTTAGATGATATTATAATTGATTATCAATATGTCCTTCATCATTATTGATGTTTTTCTCGATTTTTGTTCATGTAAAATGTTTCCAAAGCATTTAAGTGTGTATTGATTGTAACATAATTTAATAAATGTAAATTTTTATTAGAGAAGATGTGTCTAATTACAACACTGTGTTTCGCAAGAGCAGATTTTTCAGTTCTTCCATACTTTAAATGTTCGAAAATTGTGTATATTTACGAAAACATTTTGACGAATTTATTGAAAAAACAACCTATACGTGTTTTCAACACAAGTAATGGCTTTAATTAGTTACAAATAGCATTTCAAATTACACATAATTGCAGAACTCACTTCTGGCAACAAAATTATGTCGTAATGGAACATTACTGCATGTAACATAACGTGGAAAATAAAAAAAGCGGAATTCTCCTACCAGGACGAGGTCGTGCAGTTAAGCCAACTAATGTGACAGTTAAGATGGCCTCAGATAATCCTTGATGTACTTGGCAGGCCAGTGGGGGTTATCATACGGCTGAAATAGGGAGAATATAACCACTATGCAAAAAATGCTCAGTGTAACTTATTGCCTGAGCATTAGCAAAGTTAATTTGATTACTAATAAGTAAACCTTGAGAGACTTAAAAAATAATTTTTGTCTGTTTGTATGTATTCAGCACAATAACTCTAAAACAAACTGACCTATATAATTAAACTATAAAATGAAGCTTCATTTCTAAATAGGCAGCACTGAGTGAGTTCGATTATAGTGCGTATTACTCTATGGGATTTCCCTGAGCGTTAACTAATACTATTACATTGGCCTTATGGGTAACCATGTTAGAATAGAAAAAATTCAGAATAAATAAGTTTGTACACAATCTAAGTACAATCATGTACCCAGCAGGGTTCACTTCTGGCTGGTTTATACCTTCCAGTTGAACCCACCACTGGGTACAGCAAAAAACGATGTGCCACTTCAATCTGGGCAACCTTATGAATGTCCAGTAGCGGCACATCACTAACCCCAAATGTTGATATTCTGGGGTTCATGGGAAATTCGATAGGTCTAGTCTACTGTGGGAGATGACTGTGACTGAGTTGGTGAGGTTTGTTCCCTAACCTCAGAGGTTCTTGTTAACCTCAACTAGGGTGTGCCACCCCCTGCCTACTTTGACTGGTGAGGCTGGTTCAGAGCTAGCCTCCCCTTCTTCCGGGGAGACATGACTTTGAGATGTAGAGCCCTAATTCTTCCTCATGGATCTCAATAGGAGGAGGCCCCTACTCCCTAACCTTGCCTATCCTGAATATCCTGTCACTCCGGAAGCAGCGCAAAGGTTCTTAAAGGACTAAGTGCAATTTATAAGCTTCTTGCCCTAAGAGAACAAAAAAAAGTAAAATCAAGAGATTTTAACACTTGACGTATTATCACATGTAGCATATTCATATTGTAAAAAGAAAGAATATATATAGAAAATCTTACGTTAAAAGTTGGTGATAAGATTAGATATCAGCGTACTTTTGCGCATTGAAGAACCCTCCCTATCTCACTGGAACTTAATTTATATAAACATAATCATTAAACCTAACTCAATTAATAAAAATGCGAATATATCATGCGGAATGATATCTTTAAAAATATTTCAGACTTAATTTTCAAATCTTAATTTTCATCACTTCATTTCTACATAGACAATAAGTAGATCTATAATGATGCTTGTCCAACTATAACATAACTTTGGCTGAGCGTCATTGAAGCCTACCGCTCAATACGCAGGCAGAATTATCATTTTGATTTTTAGGAGTAGGTAGATTATTTCGTTTTCGTATGATTTTCTGTATATCTGTTCTCAGCGCATCTCCAGAATTACTTTAGCTGTAGCTAAGTCTGTTACGCGACACGTGGTGTGGTGTACTCGTACTCTGTAATTTAACAGAGTACAGTGTTCCTAACTTACAGTCAAATCAATACTTTAACTGCTAAATAAAAAACATAAATTCCTATAAAATTCTATATTACATAGGTAATTATGTTAGAATGGAATGTCACCGATATTTTATTTTAGCCTATGTGAATATTCAATGTTAAATCACTATTTCATGTATTTTTAACTACATAAATTGTCTAATATTTACTGGCTGAACATTAGCGAATCATTTAACTAGAGGGAGCGGGGTAAAAATTTCTTTCCATCCGCACGATATTACAAGATCGATCTGAACTAAGACATAAATCTTTTCTAAAGCTTTATTTATGTATAGGCATCATCCAGTTGGATTATGGTGCATGTCAATCATGAGTTATCGCAGAGCGTTAACGAGTATTTTTACATTTGTCTAATAACCATGATAGCAAAAAAAATCGCATAATAAAAAAAATGTGTGCAAATTTAGAGCAATCTTATGATATTTTAATATTTTATATAGTAATACACGGTAGCCTATATAAGATTTTGACGGTTATAACGGTCGGCTACATTTTGCTTGTTTAAACCTTTATGACATTATTAACACTGCATTAGAATAATTACTATCGTATATCTACATTATTAACTGACTGATTTTTATGATTTATGTGTGAAAATTTATGTTATTATTTATAAATAGTTTTATTTTTCTTTAAATATATTTATAACTTTTTTAGTATTTACGGTGTGAAACTTTGAATTTTTGAAACTACCGTCCTCTTAAAATGTGTTATCACATTATAATATAAATTTTCTCGTTATTTGAGTCTGCTAGAAAAGTGACTCTTTTTTTCTTTACTGTTTTTGGAAATAAATATAAAACTATAAAACATGTATAAAAAAACACAGGCGGTAAACAAAAACAGGTGAATTTGTTGAGTGTAGTTTTTAGCTCCTCTTTGTTTATGGAACATGTTCTACATGTTCCATAAACCATGTTCAAGTTTGTGTTGATAGTTTAGTTACACCCTGTATAATTAAATAAAAATAAGTTGGATGTTATATATAGGTTGACTCTGTATCAATGATAAATACAGAATAAAATACACGTGTTTTACAGAACTTACAGTAACATATGCAACAGAAACGTTTACATTAAGTAAGCAATCTTAATTTTGTATTTATAAAATAATGTTATTTTGAATGCTATTCACAATTTTTCTTAATGTATTCTTAATTTTATTTTGAATTGGTCGGGGTTAACAAAAACTTAAAAGCAGACCTAAGCCTTAAGTGCTCTCGCACACCCTTCGACCTCAAATTACAGGGCCAAGCAATAATCACTTAAACTTTGTTAAGTAAGTGCTTTAATCACGAGCCATTATTGTAAGGTGCAATTAACTTGATTTTCTTCTACTTTAAAAATCTCTATTTGTAAGATTAAACAGGAAAACAGCTCCAGTTTCGCTGTAAAAATGCGAACATACAGTATGTAACATTTATGTATGTACATTATGCCAATTAAAAACATTCTCAATAATTATAAAAATGTCTGTATAACGATTTTGTTTTAATTCTTGACATGAATTATAAAGACGTAATTCTATTTATCTGAAAGTACAAATTCAAAAGAAAAGATTTATGTTCAGTCACTATTTAAAACGTTTTTTATAACGATTTTGCGATAATTATAAAAATTTTAAAACTTTTTACTAGTTTAGAGGTTTTTAAATAATGACGTTTTGACGTTTCAAAATTAATGGGATGCTCCTGTTTCATGTTAAAAACTCTAATGGCTGTCAACTTAAGAACTTATGAGATAAAAAATGGGGAAGGGATATATGGAAGAATACAATTAATTAGTTCACTTAATCTTATGTTTGAATTTAAACTGGCCATTTTAACTATAAAACCGAATAGTATGTATATAAGAAGCTAATCATAAAAAATATATGACGCTTATTTTGCTGCATTTAATCAATATTGTTTTTCTGTATTTTGAAATTATAAGAAACAGTTTATTAATTGATAAAATCATTAAATAATAATCAATTAATTTAATTTAGTTAAAAAATGTCCTTCTTGCAGTTTGTAAACAGGTCTTTTAACAATGTGAAACTTGTGCATTCAATATCTCCATGTTTCGATACTTTGTGTCTAAGCAGAGATTACAAACTGGGACGAGGTTATCTGTTGTAACAGTTGCCCTGTTACAGTCAATAGAATTTGTCCGGGATACGGCTCTACTGCACTATCACTATCTGCATGTTTCGATATGTAGTGTCTAAACAGAGATTACAAACTGGGACGAGGTTATCTATTGTAACAGTTGCCCTGTTACAGTCGATAGCATTTGTCCGGGATACGGCTCTACTGCACTATTAATATCTGCATGTTTCGATATGTTGTGTCTAAACAGAGATTACAAACTGGGACGAGGTTATCTATTGTAACAGTTGCCCTGTTACAGTCAATAGAATTTGTCCGGGATACGGCTCTACTGCACTATCACTATTTGCATGTTTCGATATGTAGTGTCTAAACAGAGATTACAAACTGGGACGAGGTTATCTATTGTAACAGTTGCCCTGTTACAGTCGATATCATTTGTCCGGGATACGGCTCTACTGTACTATTAATATCTGTATGTTTCGATATGTTGTGACTAAACAGAGATTACAAACTGGGACCAGATTATCTGCTGTGACAGTTGCTTTGTACGGGAAACGTCTTTATTGCAATAGCGATTCACATATGTTGTGTTGTGACTACGCCTCTTATGAAGAATATAACTAATAATCGCACTCAATCCGAAAACAATCGTATATCTGGTTTGGCGTTTGTCTTTATTGTATTTTAAAACTAATGAGTCTGTAGTATATATTAACATATATATTATAAATAATTGGATTTTTATGGTAGAATTAATATATTATCTTTGTATACCTGAAGTAAGTAAGGTAAGGCACAATTTAATGTACGATACAATTAATTATTTTTAAAAAGGAACACTAAAATGGGTGATTTTGTTATTCCTCACTACAGAAAACTTTCGAAAAGCCGCCGGGCGGACCTTGTGGGTCCTGTAGCGGCTCAGCGTTTCCCTTACTTTCAAAATGTGTTTTAAAATTAACATATTCTGATATAATTATAGTTTAAGTTTACTTTTTTAAACTAGAGCTACGATATTTTTTCCGAGCAAACAAGTATTCCTTTATACAGTAAACCCCTTGCCTTGAATTGTAAAAGGAAAGACGGAATAAAAATTCTCCTCTATACAGTATATAATAAAATTCCCTTAAACCCCAAATGTGACAGATTGGCAGGTTCGGAGTAAACAGGATTACATACATGACACGATGTTTTAACGATTATATGGGTCTCAGTGATGTTACTCAATATGTGAGAGTAAATACATGTCCCTGTTGAGTTCCTTGAGTATATTTTAAAGTACTCGAGATTATTCTTCATAGTAATTTTATTTTCTGAAATAAAAGTTTGTAAACGATTTTAAAATTATTTTATTCGATTGTCCAGAAACCCAGAGAAAGATCTAATATTTATTTAATTTTTTTACTAATATAATTGATTTGGATATGCGTAAAAATATCTACTTTCAATCCAAACAAAGTTTTAGATCTAAAAAAGTTGGATGCTTTATTATTTAATTTAAAGGAATGTTTTCGTAACATATTGAATTAAAAATTTACAATAATTTTTGGACGATTCGGCAACAGTACTAAATCTATTTTACAGTTCAATTTACTATAAAAAATATGAAAATTATATTGTGATTCAAAGTATCGTATTTTATCATAGAGAACATGGTAAGCAATATTGGCAAATACGTTTTATCAAGAGTACATTTCAGTGAGTAAACATTTCAAAAGGAACACATATTGTGTACAAGATAGTGTTAAGCCTATAAACATATCCGTTATGCGTTCTTTCCCAGTCATATTTACACATTTACAAAGACATGTATCAGTGGACTATGTGTAAACAACAAATTATTATTATTATATTTGTCGTTATTTTTGTTTATATTGTTTAATTTCCGTTCAATAAAAATGATTAAACCCTTTTCTGACCTAAAATACATCAAAATATCAGTCGCTATACTTACTACGTTGAGCGATGTATTTATGTAACAGTTTTTTATATTGTTTTCGTATGACTAAGTATAAATAAAAGACTCATCATGCCTTAATTCGTTTAAATGTTCAAAACCATTTGAAATATGACTTAGTGTACTTACTTTCCAGTATACCCAAATAGGAAAGGGTGCGATATTTTATTACAGACCCCTGAAATAAAATATGTAATGAGATGGGAGTAGGCAAGAAGCGATTTGTAAACAATAGTACGCTACACCAAGAGTAATATAAATGCTTCGCTGAGGTTTAATGCAAAAATTTAAACTTTACTTCATTCTCAATACTTCCGGTGGACTGATATGGAGAAATGTGTCACAATCATATAGAAAAGAATATTTTACATCCTCCAGCGGACAAAAGAGAAATTATATTCGCATATTTAGTGATATGTTTGAATGATGCTTAGGTAAATTTCATAATTAAATACGCACCATCAAGGAGCTAACCCATTTTTATATATAAATGAATTTAACTACAACATTTAAGGTCTCAAAACATTTAAATTTATTTCCCATTAAGTTAGGTCTCATAGTATTGTTCATTACTTTAACGAAGTTAAGAAATCCAAGTTGGTTTATAAGCCGTATATTCAACTAATAGAAAGTTTTGAAATTGATGATCAACGTCCATAAACTGATAATGATCTGCAAACGAGCCAATGATCTTTGTGAATCATATAAAATGGGTAATGGAACAGAGGTGTTACCATGGCCTAATATCGCTAGTTTTGTAAATAGTCGCTGATAAGTTTATACGATCCATATAAGCCATATTTCCAAAGCGTATTCATCGTGATCGATCGTTTGGAGGGAACCTATTCGTATCAGAGCGCATTATTAAGAAGGCCGTGTCTCATGTCTTAAGTCTCATTGGGAACCGAGAAACCACCACCAGAGTTGCGGGTCCTGTCGGAATTGGGGGGGGGGAGTGAATATAAAGCTTACTTGATAAAATATAGAAGATCGCATTGATCAAATATCTTCCTTACCTCATTTACATTCATAGTGAATGAAATAGGAAACCCTGGAAAAACAAACCTAGAATGTAAGTTATACCTGCCAAAGGCTTTGTCATGGTGAGTTTACTAATTCATATGACACAAACGTAGTTTACAAATCAAACATGAATGTTTATGGACTCCTAGAAATAGTTTGTTGTTTTAAATCTGACGCTGAATGAATGTATCGGACAAATGACTGATACAGCTCGGAAACCTCTGCTAGGGACACATCTGGCGCACCGAGCGCACGTCACAATGTCCTCGTCCTGGTATTAGAGGACTGAGGAGGATTAGTGTCCTGAGTAGCTAATCCTCCGTCACATCTGGTCCCCTGAACTTTATATCTACTTTACTAATACTTACTTTTTGTACTCAATCGTATTGATCGATAAGTGTAGGATAACACTGGTAGAGTTACAATTAGCGTATTATTTAACGATTTAGAAATTACATTTTTTAACATTTAAATGATCATAAATCATCATATAGCAAACTGTGTATAAAGTTGAACCATAATTAAGTTATATAATAATTCATAACTTTGTTATTTTTACAGAAATACAGCATTTATTTATACCTAACTTATATAAAAATATGTTACAAAAATGTAAAAAGTTGAGGTATGGAAGGAATGAATTTAATATTTGATTTAGTATTTGATTAATATGTTTTACCTATATTTTAAGGCAAGCTAGAAGAATTAAATGTACCTTTCTTTTATTTATATCTGCTTAAGAAAACTAAAATTATACTAAAATATTTATAAGTTTATAACTAAAATTTTCGTCATAACATGTTATTGGAAAGATGAAAGTAATTTTAAAAAATTAACTTATCTCTTCTGGTTATGTTAAAGTATAACAAATTTCACAATTTTTTGCCTATACTCCTTTCTACTTGTATCTAAAGATTCAAAAAACTATAAAAATATTTTATAGACTACGACTGATGCTAATTTCCCATTTTGGGCTTCAATTTTATTTACATTGCACTTAAAGTACGACATTTTACCATGAGTTTGAACTAACAAAGACACAATTTCATTCATATCAATCAAGGGTTTGTCCGTATATCTGTATTACACATGATATTGGGATTTATTTTAGTTAATTAATGTGAAAGTGGTAATTACAAATCCGATTTTTTAATTTTTATTTTTACACACCAGTAAACTGAGCGTCATATTTAGTGGAAGATGGGGTGTTAGATTGGGAGTGATGGGTGGGGCAGGTGCTACAGCAGTGTCAGGAAATGTATGGATCAATTAGCAGCTAATGGGAGAAGTAGGTGTCTCGTTAGTACCACTGTCACCGTAGTGCCCTACAATAATTTTACAGTTGTATTACAGTACTGTAACACAGTTAGTTAATTAAACCATTATTATAAATGATAAATGATAACAGTTACAGAATAATAATAGTTATTAAAAATAATAGCTATTTGAGTTAAAAGCACTCTATTATACACAACTTTAATTACAGCAATTAATATTATTGTATAAGTGTTAACAAAGCATATCACTTAAGGGCCTGGAGAAAATAATTCCTGACTGTTTGTATACGATATCTTACATTAAGTGCCCTAAGGACTTAAAATTTTGCATAACTATTCATTGGTATAAAAGCAACGATGAGTTTGATGATGATGCAAGACACACCCTGGGATTTGGCTGAGCGTTAGAGAACATTTTACATTTGTCTTGTGGAAACCATGATGGAAACGAGTAAATAGCTAAATAAATGAATATGTACCCAAACTTAGTAAAATTGCACAGCAATTTAACATTTGACATTTTTACTAATGGATTAAAACAATAAATGAAAAAGTGGAAAGTAAATGGTTAAAGTAGGTGTCAATGTTTGATTTCAGTGCACTCTTTTATTTTAATACTGCGCAATTAACGTAACTTAACAAACAAAAGTATGAATGTATGTTGTGACAAGATACCTGACTTCATTTTTCATTATTTTGCTTTCTATTTTCCTGTTTTTCTATAGACAAGAATGAGTTTTATGATAGTGCCTGTCCAACATGTATAGATGGAATTATCTTACTGAGGATGAATTAATAACCCTGGAAGAATTGCTATGAAGATATTGTTATCTCACAAAATAGTAGATTAGTTAAATGAGTGTAGTAGCGAAATACCAGGTTGAGGTTGTCTGAACATACTAAAACTTACTTATAATAATAAATAATTAATCTATGATAATATATCATAAAATAATAGATTGGCTTCGTATGCAGTTTTCATTGCGAAATACCAGATTATAGATGCATTAATTATTCTAAAGATTGGTAAATGCCGATAAAGATGTTTTCATGCCAAGTGGTAAATTTAACATATATTTGTTAGATATCAGATTTCGGATGCATTCATTAACAGATGCGAAACATGTGTTCATTAATATAAATGTAGTAGTGTCCAGTTAGGCTTTATACTCAATTTTTCGTACAGATGAATAATTTAATCAAAAGCCTTCATCTAAAACCATTAATTTTATATATCACGGTTACAGAACCGTGATATTTAAATGAATGGTTCATTAATAGTTTTGAATGACCAAGATAACACTTAAATAGGTATTGCTTTGACAATTTATATATTCCTTAACTTAAGGTTAGACATGTTAGAAAACGTGGAAACTAAAACAAGAATTCCCACCCTTCAGGGAGCTATTTGATATTTTTCCTGTAATCTATTATATTCGTATATTATTTTGAAACTTTTGGAAGCCCATATGAAAATCTTTAAAATTTCCAATACATGATATGCTTTTAAGCAAAGACACTATCTCTATGGTGGTAGATATTCTGAAATTTTTATTTTACCCCCTGTAGTCTTATGCGAAAAAAACATACGTTTTATTTGTCTAAAAACCTATCGTTTTAAATTTAGTCCGTGAGTATAGTGGGTGAAATGTTGGAAGAAAAGTTGTAATTCCAAACGTAATATAAAAGGCCACGGTATTAAAACTTTTCATTGGATAGGAATGGCTTACGGACTCGTTCAGGTCATATCAATTACAATCATTTACAGGTTTGACTTTATTCAGTAAGAAATGGCGGTGATGGTATTTCGATCGTATTTTTTTCTTATTTATCGAGCAAGTTGCCTAACATTATAGGTCGTCAAAAACATCTTTAAACTTTATCTTAAATCGAGACATTTGTAAACATAATATTTTTCTTTTTTTTGTACAGATTGTAACACGGGTTAAAAATTTTAAATGGGTTTATATTACACAACACCAGAGATGGAAATCTGGCTTAAATAAACCACAAATTCGTACATCTGAAACCATAAACAATTTTATTTTTTGGATGCCTTTGTATATGTACTAACCTTCTGTGCACTTAACTTAAGTACAACTTTACATGTTGGAATATACGGCAGTTATTAGTTACTATTTTGAACTTCTAAAACTTGAATCGCTGCCTAAAATCTTAGATGATATAAAAAACGGATAAAGAAAAGCAATTTTAAGGCCTCCAGGTTTTGGGTTTGTTTTATAGTAGTAGGTAGGCTAACATCTGTGATATATCCATTAAATTTCAATATTCCAATTGGCATATATCGTAAAGTTTTGAAAAACAAGAAATTAAGTGTACAAATCTAAAATTATAAAGTTGATAAAAACACCACTTAGCTTTGGTACATATTGTGTAGTAGCTCAGATAGAAAATACATTAATTCAAAATACATGCATTACAATTCATAATTGGATCAAGCTGTAGGCTAACGGACTTTTCCATGGAATAGTTGTGTTTGAACTGGATCAGTGCAATTTTAAATTGATTAGTTCGAAATTACGGTTATTATCGTGTACACAAAGCATTTCTTACTGCATACAAAAAAAACATTTTTCGCCAAGGTAGATTTAGGGGGTCGTTCATAATCAACAAATACATCTACTATGTTCAAAAAATTATATCATAGGGATTACTTCAAAATGTATATATATATAAATAAATATGTGTGTGTGTCACAAGTCACAAAATCTTTATTCAATAACAAAACAGGATAATTTACAGTCCCATGCACGAAAAAAAAGGCGTGCGGGGAAAATTAATGCATTTTTGCTTATATATACTCTTTTGAGTTTTGGTGTGTGTGTGTGTGTGTGTGTGTGTGTGTGTGTGTGTGTGTGTGTGCGCGCGCGCGCGCGCGTGCGCGTGCGTGTGTTATTGAAAAAAAAAAAATTTCAAGTAGATTTTTTAAATGTATTAATGTGTTTGAATTTAAACTCACTTTCTTTATTTTAAAATATTTCAAGTATCAGTTTATAATGTTTGGAAATAATTGACCGTTTAATAAAACACACCTAAACTCTAATTCTTCTTCCGCTAACCTCGGACAAGTAATTTTTAAATACAAATATATGCTTAGAAGTCATTGCATGCTTAGATTAAAGTGGTAGATTTATAACAACTTGTATGGTTCAAAAATTATAAAAGTACATAATTAAGAACAGTACACGTTGCGTTTATGATGTAAAAAAATTGGGCTTAATGGGATACGTTCTAGAGTTATGAATTATTATTTCAATTTGTACTTTGATTGGAAATCTCCCAAAACAATTATCCTTTTTCGTTCTTTACCAACATAATAATAGAAAGGTATTGTCTTTAAATAATTTTCTTGATATTAATAAAGCGGAAATAAACCAATAACATTTTTATGTAACTCCCTTAAGTTTAGCTCTACTACTTTGTCTGTGGTTAACATTAAAACCTCGGATATCTATACTGTTGATCCGAGAGTAATTTTTAGTCATTAGACCAAGCAACTGCGTTCTCAGATGTAATGAAATGTCCAGTTATACATCATATTTCCAGTAAAAGTTTTAACAAAAGAAAAAATGCAACATTTTTTATGTACTAAAAATATGCTAAACAATGCAGTTGCCATTGAAAATTTAGAGGAAATCCTTTTTAGAAGCTCCATAAAACGTATTGGAAAATTATTTTTTCAAAATTATTCTATTTCAAATACTTAGAAGTTTTTTAAAAAATACATATTTTTTTTGTGCACAAAGCACATGCTGTTCATTTTTAATGAGTATTCTGCAAATTATAATGACACATGACTTTGTTTGCCTATAGTAATAGTCTTGTAGTGATAGGTATACATTTGTTTTCAATGCTGGAAATTGAATATTTTCAATACTATTGCTATAAATCACAAACACTACCCTTTCGTTTATGGACAAAGATTAGTGTTTAACAAAATTATTCAATCCTGTCTGGACTTATTTCGTACAAGCCACCCTGAATTCAGAGTAACCTAAAAATTGTTGCAATTTACAAACAAATAGTTATTTTTAAACGAGTGTGGCATTATTTTGCTATTAAACATTTACCATAGAGTTTATATTTATTTGGACTTAGATACTGCTCTTATTTAAATATCTTTTCTGACCCCATAGGTGACAAAAGTATTAATAGCTTAAAATGGTGCTGAGGCTTGTTTCTTTATCACCAATGGTTTACACAAAGATACTTTTTGAGCAATCAGTATATTTGTTTGGCATGAAAAAATAAATACTGAACCCCAGAACACTGTTCGTAGGATAAGGTAAACATTTATTTTACGAGACAACAAAGGAGTGCACCGAAATGCTCCCAAACGACACACAAAATCCAGCGATGTTCAAGCAATACTAGGAGCCATTTGCAACACATTTGCCTCTTTTATCGCCCCATCGCAGTTGTATGCGGCGTGTAGACTGTCCCACGGAGTACTTTTGTATCGCTGATGTCCTTTGAGAATTTGTATTATTTCCCCTCAATAAACGGCTTTCGATCGCAATTATTATAAAAGAAAGACACGTAAAAATATTCAGTGCGATAATATTGTGGACATTATATAACGCTATAAATATATAGAAATTTGTAATACGTCATGTTTGTGGCTGTGAATTTAAAACCCTTAATTTCGAGATTTTACCTTACAATGATTCATTCCTTATATTATAAAAAGTTTTAAATAATCTAATTAAGTCTTCAGTAATTATTTCATTTTAAGTGGAAGTTATAGTACTAATAATAGTAGACAGAGGATGGAAAAATTCCTGCACGAGCGTGATAATCCCATAATGATTACAGTCAAAGCAATAAAACTTGGTTCATCATTTCTGCACCTATAAATATACTTTTCGAAGTAACTACCATTTTTTTGTCTTGTCAAGGGAATGGTCAGAAAGAAGCCAGAAGTAAATTTTAAATAAGAGCATAAGTCGCATAGTACATTAAATTAAATGTCTTTATTATTAGAGTACAATGCCGCAATTTGAAGTTATAAATAATGTACTGTTATTCAAACTATTAGGTGACCAAAAGCTGTCTTGATACTTGGACAGAAATAAAATATGCGCAGAAAGATATATTATACGAAGTACTACCCCTACAAAATAGGCACATACGTGAAAGGTGGTATATACGTAAATTTGTATAGTTAAGATAGCATCAATGTTATTTAATATTATAGTATTTAAGTCTATGGCTTAAAACCTGTGAGTTTTAGAATACAGCTTTACAACGATTTGAAGCGTATTAAATATTTAACTAAATGTAACCATAAATGTCCTCATAAACCCCAAATGTGACAGATTGACAGGTTCGGAGCAAACGGGATTACATACATGACACGATGTTTTAACGATTAGATGGGTCTCAGTGATGTTACTCAATAAGTGAGAGTAAATAAATGTCCCTGTGGAGTTTCTTGTGTTATATTTTAAAGTGCTCAAGAATATTCTTCATAGTAATTTCATTTTGTGAAATAAAAGTTAGAAACCGATTTTAAAATTGTTTTATTCGATTACCGCGAAACCCAGAGAAAGTTGTAATATTTATTTAATTTTTTTACTAATATAATTGATTTGGATTTGCGTAAAAATATCTACTTCCAATCCAAAACAAAGTTTTAGATCAAAAGAAGTTGGATGCTTTATTGTTTAATTTAAAAGTAATGTTTTCGTAACATATTGAATTAAAAAAATTTACAATACTGCAAATTAACATATTGTAAAAATTTACAATACTTCTTGGAAAATTCGGCAACAGTACTAAATGTATTTTACATTTCAATGTACTTATACAAAATATGAAAATTATATTGTGATTCAATGTATCATATTTTATCCGAGAGAAAATTGTAAGCTATATTTGCAAATACGTTTTATCAAGAGTACATTTAGTGAGTAAACATTTCAAAAGGAACACATATTGTGTCTAAGGTTGTGTTAAGCCTGTAAACGTATCCGCTACACGTTCTTTCCCGATCATATTTACACATTTACAAAGAGATGTTTCAGTGGACTATGTGTTTGTGTGACTATTATTAATACTTTTTATGTCGTTATTTTCGTTTTAATTATTTAATTTAAAATCAAGAAAGATGATTAAATAGTTGTCTAACCTAAAATACATTAGAATATCAGTCGCTATACTTAATATGTTGAGTGTTGTATTTATGTAACAGATTACCTATATTTCGAATGACTGACTTAAAGGGTCTTAATCCGTTAAAATGTTTAAACACATTTTGATTTAAGAATTTGAAATGTATTTAATATATAACTTAATATACTTACTTTCTACACTACACAATATTATAAAAGGTTGCAATATTCTACTTCAGATTCATGAAATAGTAAACTCATACAGAAAACAAGATTTTACATTCTTCGGCAGACAAAATAAACATTATGCCAGCATATTTAATGATACGTTTGAATGATGCTTAGACGAATTCCATGATTAGACATGAATCATCAAGGAAATAATTCTTGTTATTGTATAAATTAAGTTAACTACAGAATTTAAAGCCCATAGATGAAATTTCTCTCGATACACTCAACTTTTTTATGATGTTGGTTTATAGTAATGTTCAATACTTCAAAGTATAGTTACCAAATTTAAGTTGGTTTGTATACCGTATAGAAAGATTTGAGACTGATGATCGATGACTTTAAACTGATACTGATGTGCAAAAGAGCCAATGATCAGTGTGAATCACATACATTTTATCACGCCACAGAGGATTTCCAAAGCCAAAAATGACATCTTATGACTAACTTTGTAAATAGTCAATGATAAGTTTATACGTTAATACTATGTATCCATATAAGCTGTATTTTCAAAGCATATTTATCGTGATCGATCGTCTGGAGGAACCTATTCGTGTCAGAGCGCATTATTAATAAGGTCGTATCTCGTGTTTTACGTCTCCTGGGGACTCGAGGATCCACCTCTAGAAATACGGGTCCTGCCGGAATTGGGAAGGTTGAATATAAAACCTACGTGATAAAATCCAGAATATTAACATTAATCAAATAGAGCCCTTTTTTAGCTTATTTCAATTTATAGTAAGTGAAATAGGAAACCCTAGAAAATAAAAAAGAACTACTATTTAAAGATATACCTTCAAGTAACTTTGCCATTGTGAGTTTACAAATTCATATGACACATACCTTGTTTACGAATCAAACATGAATGTTTATAGACTCCTGGAAATATAATTTGTTGTCTCAAATAGACGATCAATGAACATATCGGACAAATGACTGATACAGCTCGGAAACCTCTGCTGGAGACACATCTGGCTCACCGAGCGCACGTCACAGCTCCCTTGGTCCTGGTATTAGAGGACTGTGGAGGATTAGTGTCCTGAGTAGCTAAATCTCCGTCACATCTGGTTTCCTGGACTGTAAATAAACTTTACACGATTCTAGAATATCCATATCCATGCTTACTGGTCTAGAAGTATTGGCAAACTCGATACTCAGAGTTGTATATTATTTGAGGATTAAAAATGTACTATACATATATACAGTAGTTCTAAATTAATTTATAAATTTGCTCGCTTACTAAAATACAGCAATTTAGCTATAATATTTTCTATGCAAGATTGTATCATATTGAGGAATGAATAAAATACAAATGATTCTATGAACAGAATAATCAAATTAATTATCAAAAGGAACTTATTTATTTTGCTAAATATAATATCTAATTTGAATAGCGAAGAAATCAAAGTGAATTATGTCTATGCAAAATATTAACCAAACACAATTCATTTTGAAAGTTAACTTCAATACCTTTTGACTAAGGTTTTATATCTAAAGACTGTATAAGTCTTTTCTATTACTAATAAAATTATACCGTAACAATTATTTATGCCTAGTTTTTTTTAAATATGTTATAATAATGTAAATAAAAATTCCTTCCGTACGGAAGGAAGAAATTTTAAACCTTGCAGAATATGTTTTGCCTTTATTTTAATGTAAGCTAGAAAGAAATAAATGCGGTTCTTATTTTTTATATATATCTGCTTTAGAAAAATGCAAAATAAACCGAAATATTAAAAAATGTAAAAGTAAAATATTTCATCAAAGAAATTATATTCTACACATATAAATAACTTTTTTAAATTGAACCAATCACTGTCTGATCATTTTAAAGTGTCATAGTGATTTTAATTTTTTACCATAATATTACTTTTTATTTATGTAAAGTTTCTAATAATGACAATAATATTCTATAGACTACTGATGCTAATTTCCTCTCCTGAGCTTCAATTTTATTTATACTGCAATTGAAGTAGGACATTTTACCATGAGTTTTAACTAAAAAGACATAATTTAAATCATTTCAATCACGGTTTTGTCCGTATAGCTCTATTAAAACAGGATATAGGGATTTATTTTAGTTAACCAAGTTTTTAAATCCAAATTCAATTATTAACAGATAAAAATTTAGCTTAAAAGTAATGTATATGCGTTGTTTATTGATTAATTGCACCGAAGATTCAGTTTTTAAAATTTGTACACACCAGTAAACTGAGAGTCATATTTAGTGGAAGATGGAGTGTTAGATTGGGAGTGATGGGTGGGGCGGGGGCTACAGCAGTGTCAGGAAATGTATGGATCAATTAGCAGCTAATGGGAGAAGTAGAGTGTCTCGTTAGTACCGCTGACACCGTAGTGCCCTACAATAACGTTGCAGTTGTGTTACAGTACTGTAACACAAGTTAGTTAATTGACCTATTATTATATTACAGTTACATAATAATTATTATTATTAATAGTAATAGCTATTTGAGTTAAATCACTATTATACACACAACTTGAACCATTATAGTATAATAGTTGCATTATAATAGTTATTATTATTAACAATAGCTATATGAGTTAAAAAATAGCATTATATTATGCACAACTTGAAATACGGCAATCAATGTTATTATCTAAGCGCAAAGCAAAGCATATCACTTGAGGGCCTGGAGAAATTTTATTCCTCACTGTCTGCGAGCACGATATTTTGAATTAAGTACCCTAAAGACTTGAAAATTTGCACACATATTCATTGGTGTAAAAGCAACGTTGAGTTCGATGATAATGCACGACACACCATGGGATTTGGCTGAGCGTTAGAGAACATTATACATTTGTCATGTAGAAACCATGATGGAAACGAATAAATAGATAAATAAATGAATATGTACGCAAACTGAGTAAAATTACATGGGAATTTAATATTTGACAATTTTACTAATAGATTAAAACAATAAATACAAATTGGAAAGTAAATGGTTAAAGTAGGTGTCAGCCAAGGTTTGATTTCAGTGCACTCTTTTATTTAATACTGCTGTGAAACCTAAATTAGCAAATAAAAGTTCCAATGTAGTAAGGGGTGCGGTTTAATCTTTAGACTTTGCATACATCTGCGTTTTATAGACAAGAATGGGTTTGGTGATGTTGCTAGTACAACCATGGAATCATCATATTGAGAATGAATTAATAAATCTGAATGTATTGCTATACAGTTTTTGTTGTCTCAAAAAATTGTAGTTTCTTATACGAGTATCATCGCAAAATATAAGAATGTCTCAATATTTAAAAATTAGTTCTTATATTAAGTGCTATATTATAATATAATATCACTTTAGTTATGGACTTCATACAGAGTTATCATTGCGAAATATCATATTGAGGATGCATTGATGTCTCTGACGATTGGTAAATTCCGATAAGTTGTTTTCGTGCAAAGTGGTCAATTTGAAATACAGCTGTCAGTATCAGATTTAAGATGCATCCATTAAAAGTTTTAAAAAATTTGCTCATATCAATAAATTTAGTAATTTCTTGTGAGTCTTTGGAATATGTTACTCGTCTTTAACCGTGATATATAAAAATTAAGGGTTGATTAATAGTTTTGATGGATAAGATAATACCTAAATAGTTGTTAATGTCAATTCATATATTCCTTTATTCAAGGGTTAATTATGTTTTTGTAGGTTCCAACATGGCAACTCAAACAAGAATTCCCTCCCTTTAGGGGGCTATTTGATATTGTTCAACTAATCTAGTAAATTCATTGATATACTATTTTAAATATTTTGGAAGTCCATTTTAAAATTTTTAATATAACTCCCAATATAATCTTGTGTTTAAAAACATATTTTATTTGTCTAAAAACATATCGTTTTAAACGTAGTCTACGATTAGTTTATAGTGGGGGGAATATTGGAGGAAAAGTTCTCAATCCATGAATTAATATGAAGGGCTGTGGTAGTAAAACTTTTAATTGGACAGGAATGGCTTACGGACTAGTTCAGGTCATATCAATTACAATCATTTACAGTTTTGACTGTAATCAGTAAAAATGGTGGTGATGGCATTCCGATCATACTTTTCATATTTATCGAGTAAGTTATCTAGCATTATAGGCTTTCAAGGTCATCTTTAAGTTTTATGACAAATTGAGACATTTGAAAGAAAGATTTTTTAAATTTTTAAGTTTATAATAGATTTATTTAAACAGGGTTTGAAAATGAAATCCATCTAAAATTTTAAAAAAAGAAATTAATAATAACACTTTTTAATTTTAAAGTTTATGAAATCACGAATTAGCATTGGTGCATATTGCGTAGTAGCCGATAAAAAATACACTAATTCAAAATACAGCTTTGAAATTTATAATTTTATGAAACTGGTCAACGGACTTTTTCATGGAATGGACGTGTTTGAACTGTATCAGAGCAAATTAAACCTTTATTAGTGGAAATTAAAGTTTTTATCATGTACATAAACAAGTGCTTACTGCATATTTTAAAAGTTTTTAAGAAAGGTTGATTTTGGGTCGTTCATAATCAAAGAGTTCATCTACTACCTTCAAAAATTCCTATCGCAGGGACGATTTCAAGATGTTTATATACTTTAACATATACGATTGAGGCCTAGTATTCAGGCATTCAAAGTTTTTAATAATCGTTATACACACACAACAGTAACACTAGTCATATCCTGGATATCTCTAATTGTTAAGGGAGCCTCAGATATCATGTTACTCTTAACATGAGCGTGGACATTGTCCGCAGTGTGACCGGTATCAAGTATACATAGCCTACATCACAGATAGAATATGGGACATACATATACCATAGTGCTGTGTTAGTTTGTCATACACGATTGAGATCAACCATTCCCAGCAGTTTGAACACGTTATGTACACAAACGACAGTGACTGTAGTCAAGGATATCAGTGGTTTTTTGAGGGAGCCTCATATATTTTACTCGGCTGATGACTGAATATTGTCCGCTAACATTTATACACAATCTACAACACAGTTTTGCAGCTCAAATATTTCTGCCGCTTATCTTTATCACAATGAAAATGCAATAATAAGTATATACTTTTTATTTACAGTGATCATTTGTTAAAAGACAATTAATTATGTATGTATTTATGTGTTTTAAATTAAAATCATATGTCTTTATTTTAAAATATTTCACGATTTACTTTGAAAAGTAATTTTAATCTTTTTGGAAAACAAATAATCCAAACTCTCTTCTTCTGCCACTAAGCTCTGACAAGAAATTGTTCAATACAAACATATCCTTTGTAGGCATTGTAAATACAAACAACCATGGCTGAGGCTGAATTAAAATTAATAAAAAAAATACTTCTACAAGCTTTAACTACGTGTGTAATAGTTTTAAGTGTGTCCAGGTAAACAAAGTACGAGTACGCCATATCACTTATTGTATTACAATCTTCCACTCAAACTTTTAAGTATGTAGGGGCATGGGTTTCTATTTAAAAAGTTAAACCATCATATGATTGAAATCAGCGCGTTTACAATTTTATTTTTACTTGCAATCCTCGTTTCCATCATGGCACACAAAAGAATAAAACTCTTAGCCAAATGACTTGGAGTGACATGGACCTTCGTGGACCCTAATGATGCCTGTATGGAAAAGAAGAATAATGTAAGTATAATATTGATCAGATCAAGAGATACAAATCATGAGCACCTAAGAATCATAAACTCGTCATTTACTAATGAAAAATATAACCTTTTTGTATTGTTTTACCTTTTTTTACACTCACAATGGACTTCCACCAAAACTAGCCTGGATGAAGATGCATTTCTTCCATATGAAAAAATTCTGTGATAATTTTACAAGGGTTATAAAATAAAATATAGTTCTCAACTCTCGGGTGGTTTATTATACAAATCTCCGCAGCAAGTGCTATCAATGGGAAGGTCCTGTCATTAATCGAGATCTGCACTTTCATCATTGCTTCAGGCATGTAAGAACTAACCTAATACATAATTAATATTCATTCTACTGAATACTGTGTAGTTACGCTTGATACGCTGAATACGCTGAATACGCTTTCAACTCCTGGATTATTCCCGTAAAGAACACCGCAGCAAGCACTATCATATTAGGATAGGACGTTTCTGTCATTAATCAGACCAGACTCCCAAAATAAAACAAATTATTGTAATATAACTCCCGTAATTTCAACTGTAGTAGTTAGTTTGTAATTAACATTTAAACAAAGGTATCTGTAATTTTGATCCAAGAGTGGTTTTTAATCATTATACCAAGGGTTCTCAAATATAACGAAATGTCCTGTTATACAGCAATATGTCCAGTAAGAGTTTGTAACAAATAAAAAATGCAAACTTTTTGATAGGCCAAAAAAATATAGCAATCAATGAATTTGCCATTGCCAAATTAAAGAAAACCCTTCTTTAAAGATCTTGTTAAAACATATTGGCAAATTTCATTTAAAATAATATTTCTGTATTTCAAGGACTGACAGGTTTTTAAAAGAATCATGTCATTTCTCCGTATTTAAAAAATAAAACGATACAATTAACATGCTGTTATTTTGTAATGAATTTTCTACAAATTAAAACGACACATGATGACTTTTTTTCATATAATAATAGTCTTGTAGTGATAGCTATACTTTTTTCAGTGCTGAAAATGTAATATTTTCAATACTATTGCTATAAATAATAAACAATACACTTTCGTTTTTGGCCTATGATTAGCTTATAACAAAATGATTCAAACCTGTCCGGACTTATTTTATACAAACCACCCTGAAGTCAGAGTAACCTGCAAATTGATGCAACTACAAACAAATCACTATTTTTAGAAAAGGTGAATTTCATTGTGTTCTATTACAAAATTACTATAGATTTCATATTTATTTTGACTTATTTACTGCTCTTACTTACAAAATTTTCTGAATCCATGCTCACGTATCTCCATAGATGATAACAATACTTAAAGTTTAAAACGGTGCTGAAGCTTATTTCATTATCGGTAACTATATAGAGGATAAGAGCTGTACTGATACTTTTTAATCAATCAGTATATATGTTTAGCACGGAAAAAAAAATACTGAACACCAGAACAATATTTGTATGATATGCTAAACATGAATTCTACGAGGCAATAAAGGAGTGCACCGAAATGCTCCCAAACGACACACAAAATCCAGCGATGTTCAAGCAATACTAGGAGCCATTTGCAACACATTTGCCTCTTTTATCGCCCCATCGCAGTTGTATGCGGCTCCGTGTAGACTGTCCCACCGAGTACTTTTGTATCGCTGATGTCTTTTGAGAATGTGTATTCTTTCCCCTCAATAAACGGCTTTAGATCCCAATTATTATGAAAGAAATAATTTTAAGAAAATATTTAATACGATAGTAATTGTAAAAAGTATATAACGCTTTATACATACTAAAATATTTAATGGGCCTTGTTTGTGGTCACGAATTTTAAAACCCTTAATTTCAAGATTTTACCTTAGATTGATTTATTTCTCATTCTATAGCAAGTTTTAAATAATCTAATCAAGTATTTAGTAATTATTTCATTTTAAGTGGGAGTTATAGTATTAATAGTATACGGAGTGTGAAAATAGTCCTGCACGAGCTTGATAATACCCAATCACCACCGATTAACACCGATTACATAGAAAGCAATAAGACTTGGTTCATCATTACTGCGCCTATAAATCTACTTTTCGAAGTAACTAAATTATTTGTTTTCTTGTCCAGGGGATGACCGGAAGGAGCCAGACGGAAATTTTAAATAAGAGCATAGGTTGAGTAGTACATAAAATGAAATGCATTTATTATTAGAGTACAATGCCGTATATCCAACCTCAACTCTTTAAAAAATTACCCTGGTATAAAGTTTGAAACATTTATTATGTAGGTCTGGTTGTATATGGTTTAATGTTCGTGTATTGGCTAATGTTTTGAAAATTAAACTTAGTAAATGAATACTGGACCTTAAAAATAGTTTTTATTGTAGTTAGTTACTCTTCACATCCAATGGCAGATGGCCTAAATGGAGTTCGGCAATAAAATTAACGTAAGCATAGGGCAAGATGTACATGGTTTTAAAGTATAATGTAAGATGTACATAAATTAAAGCCTAAAGCTCAAACTTAAAACAAGAATTTCATATTATAATAACGGATATCACGCTTTTACCTACATCATTCATCTCTGCTAAACAACCCCATTATTATCTGGTGAGTGTGATAAAAAAAATAAATATAAGTATGCTTGTATTTTTTGTAGTATTATATCCTTTAAATTGAGGATAATATATTATAAATAACAGGGATAGATATAACGATTTATTTCTATATTTTTACAAACTAGCTATCTTAAAATGTGACATCATAATACTTATTAACGAGTTTTATCGTTTTATTATGTAGTTATTGTAAGTTATACGCAGTCAGCTATGACCTCATTGGTATTTAAAACAATTTTAAACTATAAACAGTTTAAAGCGCCCTAGTTCGAATTAGTCTTGTGTACTAGTATAAAATCTGTATATGAGGTGTTAAAGCTGTCATATCACTTCAGAAATTGTGTAATAGTTAAAACTATTTTAAATTATTTAAAAAATATCCCAATCTGATAAATTTTCAAAAAGCTTATTAAAATATTTTTTTTTTATTACAAAAATGTTGTTCTCCTATTGTATTATAGACATGGATTAAGAGTGTAGGTAAGGATTGCGTCTTTAGTTTTACCAGCCCAAATTGCATAACGGTTTTATTCTGTATATTCATGATATTTTGATTCGGATTGTTTATTAACTTGTACCATAGTTATAATTATTATGCTGAATCGCGGTAGGAAGTAGGCTCCATTGTTAACTAGACGCGGTGAGTGGACACTGTTTGTTGGTTAGACCAGGAAATCAGCTGATCGAGATGTCTGCGGTGATACGTTCCCGAGCCGGTTGGCTTGAGAGAGGGGAGCAGTATTGGAGTGTCGATCACAGCGTACAGACGTCGAGTTTAGAAGCAGTAGTTCTTCCTCTAATCCTATAGTTTGGGATACAGAGTTTTTAAATTTTCTTTAAGTGCGTAATAGTTTCCTTTCAGCCTCCATAGTCTTCAAAGTAGTAAGTCCCGTACCAGCGTGTAGTTAATATCTTTTATTTTATACTGTTGTGATTAAATTTCTAAGGTTTCCCATATTACAGAGTCTGAGAATTAATTCAATTTTGAAAAATTGTAAATTAGATTTTGGTCGTAAAGTTAATATCAAGTTTTGTGTTATTTTGATTTTGAATATTTTGAGAAGAGAACTTTTTATTTTATTTTGTTAATTTAAACCATTTTGGAGAAGTATACATTTTTAGTTTCATTTTTATTTAGATCAGACTCTTAATTAGATTTGACCGATTGTGAGAAGTTTTTGAAGAAAATCAAATCTAAAGTTTGTAAACTTTGTTAAATTTTTGGGTGAACTTTAAATCGGAATAAATTAAGTATTTCCGAAAGGTTGTTCTGATTTATAGAATATTAGCTCCAAAGTCAATTAATATATGTACTATAATAACGGTACAAACTCTGTACGGTATTAAACTTGCTTTTAACTGTTTATGCTCAGTCCACATATATTAGGTTAACTCAGGTATAATGTAGCTGTAATGTCTGGAAAGGATTTATATTCCAAAACAGTCAAATCTTACATCATGGTAAAATTACTCAAGTCATTACTGAATGGCAGTATTTATTGCTATTTTTTCTATATAAAATGTTTAAGATAAAAGCATTAAACGTGTTCTAATGAATTAAATTATAAATCAATATTATATACTTTTTTTGCTGAAACTGTTTTACAACATTTATTAGAAATTAATTAAATTACTTTATGATGGTTGTATTTAATTAATGACCAACTCAGTAGATACGTAACTTACGTAACCCATCGACATTTTTTCTTATTTTAAAGTTAGAGATCATGTGAGATACCACAATCAATTATATATTTTCAAACATAACGACTTAACATAAGACTTAACCCTCACCAGTTACGCACGTAAAAAGTGGTAAATACATCTTTTATGTTGGTTTAGAATATATGTTAATTTTTAAATTTACATTATGTATCTTTTGTATTAGCAATTCAGTATATTTGGAAATATAATTAAACCCGTAAAACAAGAAACCACTCGCCTACCCTCGTCTTTGTAACAGCGAGGGATGACCGTCATTACACTGCCTATAGCCGTCACTGTATTGACAGTTCTGTTAGGAATGCCTTTTATTTATTAAACTAATTATTAGCCCTATGAGAACTATACCGTTTACACAAAGAAAAAGGAATACTAAATCAGTTTATATTAGTTTAGAATAATTATATGTTAGTTTTATAATGTCACACATATCTTTGTATTATAAATTCAGTATATTGTAGAAATATCAATATATGTTTAACCTGCAAAAAATAGGAACAGGATTAATGAAAAAATATAACTAAAACCCGTAAAACAAGAAACCACTCGCTCTCCATTGTCTCTGTGTAACTGATCACTCAAACAGCGAGGGATGACAGTAATTACACTGCCCACAGCCACCACTGTATTGACAGTTCTGTTAGGAATGCCTTTTATTTATCAAACAAATTGTTAGTCCTGAGGTAAATATACGTATTTAAAAAGAAAGTGATGAAAAATTATAAAATACCAATTAGAGATAAACCACCCACCTTTCATAGTCTCTAAAACTGATCAATCAAACAGCGAGGGATGACATTAATTACACTGCCCACAGTCGCCACTGTAGTGACAGTTCTATTAGGAATACCTTTTATTTATTAAATAAATTATTGGTCCTGTGGTAACTATACGTACTTAAAAAAAATTTATGTAAAATTATTAACTACCAATTAGAGGTAAACAACCCGCCTGTCTGTGTCTCCGAAACTGATAGATAACTCTAACAGCGAAGGATCAATTAAAAGTTTTCAACTTATATTTATATGACATTTAAAGAAATTTAAAAAAATCGTAATTTATTAATGCACTATATTAAAATAGTGTATTTAATGACTAGAATATTATCCAATTACAGTAAAAATGTATATGCAGAGAGTGTTTGTAATTACGGAAATCTTAAATGATAGAAATAAAACTCTATGAAAAATTATTCAAGTCTACATATGAAGTCTATAGGTCAGTTAGTCCTTTAGAGAGACGGACATAAATTAAACTTGTCCAACCTCTCGAGTAATAGGCTTCATTAACTTTCAGCCTATAATAAGCTAAGTCATTATACTATTTTAAGGCAATTTAAAAGTAGTTTGAATTGTAGCATCTTTTCTTTGGCAACAGTTGTGAATATTTACTTTGATTTTGTTGTTTTTAATTTGTTCACTCAGCCTGTTACAGTAAGATGAGGCTGTAAGTTAAAGAAGTAAAAACTTAAAAAGCAATAAGTTACTTTATTTTTATAATACATTATTAATTAGTATCCAGACAGTTCATTATCTACAGCGATTAAAAATACAACAGTTATATGTTTATTAGTAGGAATTCAAGGAGTTACATTTTATAAAAACGTAGAGAACAGTAACTAAAGGTATTAGTTGGTTACAAAACTATCGGGGTCAAATGTATTTAGGAGCTTAAGCACTGAATGAAGTGAAACATAAATCTCCTGAGAGCCCGGCTGAAAGTAGTGGCTGGCATTTTCCTCCACTAAGATAGGACTCTCGTGGGTGATAAGGAAGTAATGTTTTATTCATTGAATAAAGCCGATTTAGTTCCTTAGATCCTCTTAAGACTTTTTTCATTCCCCTCGTGATTCACTAAAGCAGCTTTAATTTATTTACATTTATTACAGGATGTCTAACAGATGTATTACACTTAATAATCATTCATCACACGGTATGTGAATGTGAAATATTTATGTGAATTCTATATTATCTTAAGTATATTTTGGTATTGTTAAGTTTTATTATTTTTGATATAGGTGAAGCCGACCTCCTTTTATGCCATATTATGCCCGTCCTCATAGGCTACTTGCCTCTATGAGAATTTTATCAAACAGGATAAGGGGGAGGATCAATACAATACAACATCATAGACAGGCTTTGAACCTGCACTATATCTACCTGGTTCCCAAAAATTTGGTCTATCTTTGGTTGCAATGACTTATAAATTATATTTGATAGTAAATAAAATACATTTTACTAGTATTTATTAAAACAACAACTCCAATATAATTCAATATTTTGGACGAACTCTTATGAAACCAAACGTTTCATCATCAGACGACACAACAAATACATATTTTCATTATATTTACTAAAAATAATATCAAAATACCATATAATTTAAATATGCAAGTAAAAATTTGCAAAAATTTCAGGCATTATCAAAAGTTAACCTGATCAAATTTCAGTTTTTTTATAAATTGAAAGTAGAAGTTTTGAAAGTAGAATGGAAATTTCAAAACGGCTGTATTCATTAGTATTGCTTTTTTTATTTCTTTTATGTAGATTTATTGCCGAGAGTTTTAGTGCGTTTGTTTTGTTACTTATTTAATAATTATTGTATATTTTAATTTTTATTATGTTTCTTGATTCAATACAACACTAAATCAGAATTGTTGAAAGGTCTTGTCCAAACAAATTAATAATATAGTCCAGTCAAACCATCTTCACGTGTATTTATCGCATACAACACGCATTTTCATAAAGTTAGGATTTAGCTTCTACTTGTCCTCTATTTCAAAGTCTACCTGTGCCGGAGGTTGCTTTCTCCCTGGGGGTGGATGCCACCCCTTTTCGGGAGTAGCCAGTTTTTCATTGAAAATAAGTGCGGATATCGATAGATATACTAATTCAACTTTTGCACAATGAGGTTTTTTCTGAAATTTAACACTTTTCGACTTATTCTTGAGTGAAATTGTCTGTTTTGGAGAAAAAAAACCGCGTTTTCAAACACTTTTTCACGAATAACTGAAAAAATATTAATTCACAAAACCTGTAAATAGAAAAATTATAGCTTACACAAAAACAAAAGAAATCGTGTATTTATGATATACTGGTGTATGCAGATCGACTACAAATGAAATTATTGCTTGTAGAAAGTTTATTGGTATTTTCAAACGCCAAAATGGAAAGTTTCTACGTAAAATAACCAATGGAGTATATTTCAGTAAGGGTGAGATTTTCACTATTCTTTCCAGCGAAAGAATAGGAATCTATATTACTCTCTTTATAACTCAGTTAATTTTGATGCTGTGAACTTTTATAAAAAATAAAAATAAGGGTTTTAAAGGACTGCACATATAAAATAATAATAATACATTTTGGTCTTGGAATCAAAATCTCAATTATTAGGTTTGAAACAGTTTGGAAGTAACTCCGGAAATTGGTATAACCTGAGATGCTGATCACTTATTCAATTAAAGTTTGGGGTTCCATTCAAAGAGGCTTGCCTATAATGGTGATATTATAAACGTGAGGACATGCCCCAGGATTCGCGGGAAGCTGTTTGTCAGGAACGTAAGGGCTATTGAACCACAAATTTGTACAATAATTGACGATTATATTTACACTTTCTGGTCGGAACGTTCAATAAATCATTTTCCGTTATAACCAAATTATAATCAAAACACTTAAATACTTCATTTTTCGTTTTCATGATTAAGTTTCTTAAATTTCTTGAAAATAAGAAATTTTTCTAAAAACGCCAACTTTCACTAAAAATAACTGGAATGGTGTATAATAGCAACTAATGTAATTTCTATCACTAAAATACAGCTGTGTAACGTACAGGAGGTTTATTTATTTATTTATTCATCAACGGTATCCACCATTTTTACAATAATAATTAATAATATTTGAATAACACAATACAATATAGGCCTACTAATACTATATGAATACACAATAATACATGCATTAAATATGTGGACAACAACTAAGACAAAAAAAAGTCAGTAGGTTGTCAGCTAAGTGTACCGACTGTATCAATTTTTAAGAGTCCATTCCACACTGTAGTATGTTGATTCCATCTTCAAGAATGTCGCAGAGCTGTCAGATACGACAGAAGAATGGGCAATACATTATTCAAGTCTTAAGCTGATTTTCTTTCCTGAAACGCCAGAGTGCCCCGGACTGTTAGTGGTCTAGATTTAGTCTTACACATTTATCACACTTTTGCTTCCCATAAATAATATGTTAGTTGATGGTAATCTATGTACGAGTGGTGTTATTATATAATTGCAGGTCCCACCGTTTTTTATAAGATAACTAAAAAGCTTCTGCATTTTATAATGCAATAAAATTTTGTATTCTAATTACGGTTTTTCGTAATACTTTAAATTTCATATTGATTAAATTAACAATCAACGTCTTTACCGATACAGGTGCAGCAGAAAGTTGTAAACCCCTTCAAATAGACTTATGAAAACAAAACTTAACAAAAAACTTTCATAACAAACCCAAACTATTACAAAAAAATCAAAGTAATAGAATAGTTTTAACTACTATAAAAGAGAAAGCCTCATATATTAAAGTAAAAATATGACTAGGTGTTACACTTACACTTAAAACATGCTTACATTTTAGCAAACTTGCTAAGTTTAATATGAAATATTTATAGAAGAATTGCTATAAATAACATAAACTACAAAAATAATTAAGAAACATTTACATTTACAATTGGCTGAGCGTTATCGAGGCCTATCACTCGTGGGACTGGAAACGTTCTTTCTTTTCTCTGTCTGTCTGTCTGTCTGTCCGCAGGATATTTCGAAAACGAACTGACTGGCTTAAAATAGTCCATCAAGCTTTATTTTTTAAGATGAACACTAAGTTCGATGATGGTGCGTGTTACCATACAAAATTTTGCTGAGCGTTAGCGAATATTTTAGGTATTGGTCTTATTGGTAACCATGATGGCAACCAGAAAATAACAGAATAAATTAATTTGTTAAAAAATTCAGCACACTCGTTAAGAAATTTAAACATGTAACATGTTAGAACACGTGGTCTAACTATACTAAAGCATACTTTTATAATATGTTTATGATTAATTGATGTGTAAACCTATATAATTAAAACTCTCTCATTAAAATAAGTAAATTTAACTATTAAAAATGTCAACGTATAATTCGTCAAAGTATCTTAAGAAAGGATTCATCTGTCGGCTTGAAATATTTATTGCAACTTTTTCTGACACAGTTCTTGATGGTGCATGTTCAAATGTTGAATTTGGCTGAGCGATGTTGCAATCCACCACAATGGAGACGTTAAGCTGGGCATCATTTGCCATGGCTCTTAGGATTCTTGGTGGTATTTATTGACTGAATGGACCGAATATCCTGACTACCCTGTCAATCTGGACGAAAGCACAAAGGCCCTTTTGGGAGTAAGGGTTTCCTTAGTTTTTAGACCTAATTGAAAGATTGTAATACTGTAGAAAACTAATATAGATAGCTTTTAGAAACAACGAAATATACTTAGTGCAGGTAATCAATTGATATTGCTTATCACATGAGACTTTGTAAATAGTACATACTACATTCACCACCTGCATTGCTGAACTTTATATTGTGGTTGATGATAAAAATGGTCTACAATGACACAATTC
Source organism: Homalodisca vitripennis (assembly GCF_021130785.1). Taxonomy (NCBI): domain Eukaryota; kingdom Metazoa; phylum Arthropoda; class Insecta; order Hemiptera; family Cicadellidae; genus Homalodisca; species Homalodisca vitripennis. Next base: position 109,185 of record NW_025776543.1, read on the forward strand.
AATGGGGGTTTATTCGATTGATTCAAAGTAGCTTACAGCGAAATCCTATTATATGAAACAAATCTGTATCATAGCTCCGTATTGAATATATTCAATAGTCCAACCGGATATTGGATTGAAAGTAATCCAGTATTTTTTCTATCAAGCATTACAGTTTGTGAATTAATTATTTATACTGTTATATATAAAACTTGCAAGTGCTCGATAAATTTTAACGTTGAAAATACTAAAAGTATTAAAAATAATATTTCAGTCGATTTTTATTATTTATGAACTCTTGTAAACACACAATTGGTCTAGCTAAAACAGTTGGTCCAGGGAAGACTCAGTTACTAATGTGGCCTACTATATCCGTTTCATAAAATGTAATATCTATGCCCAATTATCTACGACATTTATCAATAGAATCTAATAGAAGAAATTAATACTGAACTATACAAGGTGTCCCGTAACTCTCTGGACAAAGATGTACCACGTTATTGCTCAGATCAAGAAAAACGTATTTCACCACATAAACATGGGTCTCCGATGCTTAGTTTCACATCCGTCTGTCTGTATGTATTTTTAAAAAGAAAATAATATTTGAGAAAATAATGAACTATTTATACCCAATTTGGCTCAAATGGTACTGACAAATATGTGATGAAATTCTCATTAATATTTTTAAGATAGCGGCCATTAAAAGTTTTTAACTTCTTCGAATATCTTAAGAACCTACAAATTTTCTCAAGTATTAGAAGAATAACAGTTTTTAGAAAAAAGAATCACAAATTAATGAAATAAAAACAAAATTATTATATCGATTAAAAATAGATTGGCTATGACATGACATGGTCCCATATTAAGAGCTAAAGTTTATTCGGTGTTTGTATTGTTGGTTATTCACCCTTAAATGATTTTGAAAGTAAGAACTTTACTTGAAAAATAATACAACAACACGTGCTTTTGAAAACTTGCGTTAATTATTTAGTAAATTTAAAATCTTCTTCATTCCGATTTTTTTGTGAAAATAATACATTATTCTCTGTACAGAAAGCTAAAATTAGTTGAGAACAAGTTTTCCATATGAAAATCATAATTCTACTATAAAAGAGCTACTTACGCAAAATCCCGTACAGACTTGAAGACGAATATAAGACCGAAAAATTATTTGTGGTTGTATGGAAAAAGGGAAAATATCTCACCGTTACCGCGATGGAATAAATATCTTGAACAACTCACAAAAAGTAATGAATTTTTCAAACTTCTCGGATTTTGTTTCTTCCATTATTATTGATCATCCTCCAAGTAAATTAAATACAATTTTTACCACTTTGCCTAATAATAGTAGTGAATAATTAACAATATAACTAATTTATTTATTGTATTCTAACTGGCTGACCTCGCATTATCGTACATACAGGTAACGGTCCCCTACTCTTTGCGCTGTATCTCAAAAAGTTGAACGTACATAAAATTACTTCAGACAAAAATTGAAGAACATTTTTCGTTCTACAATTTCTTTAAGAACCTTCACAGTCATTTAGCGTAAGGGAAACGAGATATTTTCAAAAAAACTGATATTTGTAAACTTTGACCTTAAATATCTAAAGACGCGTACATGTGAGACTTTTGAGGTAATTTATATACCATCAAAATAAAGACGTATGCAAATTTTTAGCTTATTATCTTTCATTCCGAGGTTGCATCCTTATTTTGCCTTATTTTACAGAGTTATTACTAATAAGAGAGCTGTAACAGTTTCAAATTTTTACCAAAATCAATTTTTTGAGGGCAGCGAGTGAAGGTTGCAACCAATGATAAACTTGATCACATTAACTTGTTATTAAGCACAACTTAGTCAATTTAATAATTGCCGTATCTCTTATAAGTTTAAGATACGTTTAGTGTATACAAAATTTTAAACAAACTGTTTAGTCAAATTTAAAAATTATATAACGTAATATATTCTAAGGATTAAAAAATTAGTTATCACAAGCATCTGCCAATGTATCAAAATATTTTATGTAAAATAAAGCTTTATTTTAGAGCCCGTTTTAAATTAATCTAATATTTATTTATTAAAAAGGAGAGGCCTCGAGGTGTCTAATGGTGTAACAATGAGAGCGTCAACAACACATTGCATGCAAGGTCAGCGGCAATATTGGTGTATCGATGTGATTAACGACTACCACAACAATATCTTCTCTCCCCCAATAACCATATCGGGTGGGTTTATGGCTGTAAACCAACTATAAGAGCATCGTGAGACGCTCTTTGGTGTAACAAATGAGAATGTCTAGAACACGGTACACACAATATCAACGGCAATATCGGTGTATCGATGTAACTAATGACTACAACACATATCTTGCATCACCAAAGACTATGCATGCTGTTTTTACATTTATTTTTTGGGACTTAGTTTATAGTATAAACTCAGAAATAATACACTACTATATAAAATCAATTTACCTGTAAACAAGAAAATAAGTAAGAACATATTCAGCTTCTGTGCAGTGAATTGAATTATAGTTATAGTAATGAATGGGCCAAATACAATTATAATATTTCAAATATCAATAAAATATGTATTTCAGAGCCAAAAATAAAATCGAATACAGAAAAATATTAGTTTGAGAAGCTATTATCTTGATAATATGTATTCACAGGATAATTTCACGAAATTCTAAAAATGTACAAAATGTTGTTTCTGTTAACATTATAGAATAACTTATATTGCAACGAAAACGACTGCAATTTTCTTAAATATAGTTGTGAGTTTGAATGTCTGTGTTTCAGTAGGAAAGATTTCAGTGAAACGGCACCCAAAAGAAACGGAAATAGCGTTGCCGGGGACAGAGCTTCGTTGTAAAAAATTCTCATATTAGTTGTCGACTGTAGTTATGGACATTTCAGTTCTAGCCCGATAACAAACAATTGATAGCCATTTTTAAGTCTCTAATTTTAGAGGATTGCTAAGAAATGCCGTTTTAGTATAGGTACCTTTATTAGTTGTTTGTAAAAATATCAAACTTATTAACTTTATTATTTGCATACTCAAAAACTATACGCTTATGAAGATTATGTAGAAAGCGATTAGGCGCTTATTATTAATAGCTTTGAAATGAGTCTTATTTCGTAACTCTATGGTAAGATATAAGTATGGTATATAGATGTGGTATGGTAATAAAGTGTTTGGGAGTAACATTATTCTTATATGGTTAAATTCAGAGCAGTTTCTTAAAAGAGTATCGCAGTCATGTACCGCTTGAATCATAGACGTAACTTGTTATTTTTATCCGAAATGGTTCATTTTGTTAGTAATAGTTTGGTCTTTCTCGGTTTTTATGATACATTAGTCTATAAGTGAACAATGCCGAACTTAAATTTTTTTTCCTAATGGCAAATGCAATTAAAACATTTTTAAAGTAAACACAATCTTGTAAAACCTAAAATATACCTATTGTATTAGTTAAACAACAGATAACTGTAATGTATGCGGGACGACACTGTACACTATATGGGTCGGGATGAATAATAAGACGATACATTTAGAGTACTATTGCTCTAGGACCGCTCGTAAAGGAACGGACGGGAGGTTACATGACGGTGTCTGGTGGTGGACTGCTGGCTGGCCAGCTTGGACCGTTGGTTGTAGGGTAGTGGCGTGATGTTACGTCATAGGAGAGCAGCCTATGAGCATTCTTTATTCATTTCAGACCATATCGTATGTTACATCGCCTGACATTACCTACTGCCAACATAACTGGTGCAGACATTAAATATCACTATGGGTACATTACCAACTTAGTACTTATCACACTGGATTGGATGGATTGACAAATGTTTCTTTGTTTACCTCTACAGGTGTGTTGTGGCTTCCACTGACAGGCGCGCATGCGTCTGCCGCACTGCCTCCTGCAGTTGGCACAACCCCCACATGCTCGTGCGATCAGCTGGCTGTACATTTTTAACATTACTAGGCACTCTAACTGTTAAATCTAATGCTTGCATCCAATCACGCCCTAACAAGGGATTAGCCCCATTAGCTACGATGTTATAAAAGCTAATTGTTTCTCTTTACCTTTATGTTGTACATTGACCATAACTTTAACTAAAGGCCTGATCTTTTCATGTGTATATGAACTTAATACTTAAGCTAGTTGGGATACATGTTTACATTTCCTAACTTAGTCTTACAATCTTTTTTCTGACTACTGAAACACAAGCTCCACTATCGACTTCAATACAATTTCCTTACTTTCCACTAATAACTGTACCGTTATTGGCTCAATTTTATTAATCTTAGTTTCTATTTCTTTATCCGTAAATAGATTGGAAATGTCATACACATAGTCATTGTCTTTATGTTTCCAGTGATTATCTGAACCTGGACTCTGCTGATTCTTTACTTTCCTCTACATAGTGCTGCCTACCTTTATAAACATGTTGCTTTTTATTGCTGTAAAACTGTTTCCCTTTAGCTGAAGGCTCATTACACCTATTTGTAAAAAACATTTGGTTTGTTGTCATTAAGTTTGTTAACATAATTTTTCCATCTACAAACTCTTTCAAGGTGTCCCTTCTTTTTACAGTGGTTATACGTGTACTCACGAAACCGACATTGCGATGCTGTGTGTGTCCCTCGCTTGCCGCAACAATAGCAGGTGATGTCTCCCAGCGCCTTCCCGCTGCTCTGCAGACATTGCGATGCTGTGTGTGATCCTCGCTTGCCACAACAATAGCAGGTAATGTCTCCCAGCGCCTTCCCGCCGTCCGATGACTGTCTCGCTCCGCTGCTCGCCGCCTGTGTCCTTTTTCGGTATCGACCCGCTGCTCTGCATCCGGTGAATACGTCCTCCTGTAGTTGTCATCTGGGCCGCCCCCTTCTCAGCAAATTCCATTGCAGTAGCTAGTTGCACGGCTTTTTCATAAGTGAGGTTTTCCTCCCCGAGAAGTCTTTTCTGTATCTGTTGGTCTCGCAGACCCGCGACTAATCTGTCCCTTAAGTAGTCCGGCAATTTATCACCGAATTCACAATACTTAGATAACTGTTTTAAATGCACAATATTAATCGCTAACCGTTTCATGATCAAATTGATTCTGCCTACTAAATTTAAATCTTTCCGTGATAAAAGAAGGCTTGAGATGCAGATGATTCGCTATAGTGTCCACAATTCCCTTATACGACTTGTCAGACGGTTTGTCTGGTGTAATTAAGTCTTTCAGTAACGCATAGGTCCTTACACCCATAACTGTCAACAACGCGCTTAGTTTCTTTGAATTTTCGATATCATTACAATCCATAAAAAGCTCAAATCTCTCTATATAAGACTCTTCCGCACTATAAAAATAAACCTATAGACCCGATAGTTGCCATTTTCTCTTCTTGTACACTATGTAATAACTGTTTAAATGTCCCCGGTAAAAATAATCGTCTAACGGCATCAGTTGAAACGATAAAAATCAGCTTGTGCGCTGCTTACTCCAAGAATAGTTTATATCGATCGGCGTACCTTACTACTCCCGACCGTTGGAATGTCCGGAATGTCCTTGCACATTCGCGGTTATTTTGCACGTGTTCATTTACGTTTATTGCCCTTTCGCACTATATCACTGTAATTCACTGTTTCAATGTCCCGAATGTCCTAACACATTCGTTGTTATTTTTTTATCCTCGTCGCCACTGTAAGCGACGTTCCACTATCCCATCCCATCCTCTTAGCCACTGTAATGTATGCGGGTCGACACTGTACACTATATGGGTCGGGATGAATAACAAGACGATACATTTAGAGTACTATTGCTCTAGGACCGCTCGTAAAGGAACGGACGGGACACGCAGGTTACATGACGGGTCCTCTTGGTGGACTCCGGGTGGACTGCTGGCTGGCCAGCTTGGACGTTGGTTGTAGGGTAGTAGCGTGATGTGACGTCACAGGAGAGCAGCCTATGAGCATTCTTTATTCATATCAGACCACATCGTATGTTACATCGCCTGACAATACATACTGCCAACATAACTGGTGCAGACATTAAATATCACTATGGGTACATTACCAACTTAGTACTTATCACACTAAATACACTACAATAACACACCCAGTTTTTGCATAGAAAAAACAAGTACTCGGACTGTCCTTTGTGGACTGAGAGGTCAAGTAGCAACAACTGCAGCAACAATCCAAGTTGTGTAGCGCCGCCCTAAACTAGCGTCAGACCTCAGAACTAACCAAAAACTACACCCCAGACCTCACCACATAATTGATACATCTCTTCTGTGACTAATACAAGGTACGTATTTATAGTTTAACAGTTACAACTTGATTTACTTTGTAAATTTTTACTATGGAGCTGAATTTACACATTGTGATCAGTATAAAACTGCGAAAATCCATTTTATTTACACTAAATCCCTTTGAACTTGCTAAACCAAACAGTCAACTGCAGAATAAATACTGCCATTGAAGCAAGTCTGCTGCGATGTTCAAGCAATACTTGAAGCCATTTGCAACACATTTCCCGCATGGCTGCCTCTTTTATGGCCTTATCGCAGCTTTATGTGTAGTTGCGTCGTTCACTGTCTTAGCCAAGCGTGTTTTGACTGTTTTCCTTTATTTTATGATTCTTTTGGTTTGAAACTGTGTAATACTTATTTTCAGCCACAAGTGTCATTACTAGTACAGCTTACTGTGCTGTGTAAAACCTATTTTCATTATATTAGTCAAGTTATGAGTATTTAATTTGTTTCAAACATTTTGAAATAAAACTTTCCACTAGGTAAGCACTGCTAACTTTGTATGCTTTAAACTCTCTTACCAGTATTGATTGTTTCCTAATTTATAGTGAGGGGTGAATTTTTGTGACTTAAAATTCCTAATGATTCAGCCCTTCCTACAAAAGCTATGTTACATGTAGAATACTCGGTTGCTCCACTGTGCTTTTGGATTGTGTATGAAAATAGTAGTGCATTCAGTTGTGCAATTCACTTGCTATGTCAATGATGAGTTTAGATCCAGTCCGCCTTCCTCTTAGTGCAGCGTTTGGAATCCGGCGGTGTCACAGACTTGCCTCTTACAATCTTGAATCTTGATCGTATGAAGAGATCCAAAATAAGTCCGCGACAAAGAGGCTCAAATTAACTCTACTCCGCTTCGACATAACGGACATCTAGATTACAAAATATAGCGCAATCTAAGTGAAGAGATACCCTTATTGTCTTAGAAGTTGCAAAACTCCCTTAGAGTTTCATTATTTGAATTTCCAAACATTTTTCCATATCTCCTAATTAACAACCTTAATACAGCATTACAACAATACGTATTAATGAAAAATAACTGTAAGATAACAAATTATCATGGACTAAATAATCATCGTTCAATATTTCATTTATTTATGCACATCAAACTATTTGCTGTAATTTAGTTAAGATCAAATCGAATTCTTCAACAGCGCGGAGTAAACATTTTGGTAAACTCGGAGATCGAATCTTTCCAACTTTAGTGTCGTTTTACACTACACAGCACAATTATTTTACCCTTGTAATCGGATTTCAGTCGAGATTGAGAGCGATTTCTATGTTTACTCGATTTACAGTTCCATTTCTATGGCTACTTTTTTAGTATGGATATATGATTGAGTATCGTTAACAGAGTTAGAGTGTTTATACAGCAATTTTACTTGAACTTCCAAAACCTATAAACAAACTTTACTTGCAATAAACTTACGATTGTCCTAGACACCAGTTTACCTAGTGGATTTGTACTAAGATTTCAAATAAAACACAGAGTAAAGATTACAAAAAATTACAAAAATTCTAAACAATTTCTTTTTTAATAATAAAATGATCTAGTACTAATAATTTAGTCAGTATATATCATATTTTAAAATGAAAACTTATCAGAGATTAAAATAATACAAATCAGAAATAAAAAAGATAAAATTATTAAAACAGATTTAAAAGCGTTTAAAAGTATATAAACATCTTAACCCTTTCCTGAAGCCGATCATATTAGTTATACTGCTAGTAGGTAATCACCCAATCCCCTTTTGATGCTTATCACACTTGCTAGACTACTAGTAGGTGAACAGTCAATCCCGTCTAGATTTCAATAATATTTGTTAGACTACTAGTAAGTGAGCACCAACCCAATCCATATGCCGATCACATTAGTTACACTGCTAGTAGGGAAGAGTTATTATAAACTAAAGTCTCGAATGCACACGCTTGTCTTATACCCACTGCTTATCTGAAATGTGAAACCTGACTCTGATTAAATTAACAGGTTTTATCTGAAACTCAAATCTAAGAGGCAGAACCTGGAATTATAAATTTAAATGTATTTCCTATCGCTTTAAACATTGTAAAAAGATCATTTAACGATTTATAAATGATCTTTCATTACAAAAAACCTTTAGTAACGATATGGTTTTTATACCACGTTGTATTCTATTTTCTATACTTCTCTCGCTTTGTTTATTTGAAACTTTAACCAAATGTAAAGGTTAATTCAGCGATGTAATGATGACGTAACTCATTGATGACTCTGTTACCATCCCAGGCTTCACAATAAATAACTGCCAAGTGTAAGAAGCGACCTTAATGTTAGCTATTCATTTGTTCTTTCAGCGTCAATTTCAAGAGATTGTGCAAATTTTTACTATTATTTACTGGGACATTTCTAATCCGTTCCTTCTCGTAAATTCAGTTACGGAAAAAATGCCTGTTATTGTTGTTCTACATGTAAATGATGCTCTCCAACCAAGTACACGGGTTCGATTTCCTGTGAGGTAAAAAAAGATTAAAAAAGGGTTTATACCATTTTATCTTTTCATGATTATTACCGTTATTGAAAATCCAATTGGCGTAGACAGAAGCTCTTTTAAAAAGAATTTTCGAATAGTTAAGCACTAATAAATTTTAAAATTAAGCATTTGACGGAGGATTGAAATGAACAATGGTAAATATTAAGGTAGTCACTGACTTCGTTCTTTATTTTTCTACTTTGAAAGAAGAGATAAATTAACTGCGTTACGTCTGAGAGACAACTGTAGTCGTGCTTTGTTTTCCACACCTTCATCATGTAGTATGTACCGTTACTTACTTGTGCCAAGGAGTGACTCGATTATGTCTCTTTCCTAGTTGATCTACATTTTCATTCAAATTGTTTTATGTGAAACTGATTTCATTGTTCATAAAATAAACATTCGTGAATCATATATAAATTTAGCAGTAAGCTATGAAACAACAAGAGTTTGAAGACAAGAAATTTTTAGTATTTTATTCTAATGTACTGAAACTATTTCTGATATTCAATTAGTTATGAATATAAAATAATACTGACGTTTTAATAATAGAATTGTAAAGGAGGCTCGTATAAGTTATTCAAGAAAAAAGAAAGGGCATTAAAAAACAAGACATGTATCTTATTTTCCTTGTCACCACATTCTAGTTAATTATGATAAATATGAAACTAAGCAATTATATTACTTTAAAACAGTAAATAAACAACACATAAGAATGTAAATGTTGGTTTTCCATTTGACCATCCTTTTAGTGCAGCTTTTGAAAACTGACGCTGTCACGGACCTGACTCCTGGAAACTGGAGTTTTTTCCTTGTGTTTTGGAATCGCATCTAAAAACATTAGTACTCAAAATTTTGGACATTCACCAGATAAGTTATGGCTTCAGGGGCAATAACATTTTATTGTCATCTGTAATTTGAGTACTACTTATACAATCATGTAGTGATGTTTTTTTTACCACGTGATCTATATTGAATCTGAAAAATTCTTAAAAACAGATCATCTTTGATTCTAATTTGTCCTTTTTTCAGAAATGAAATAACAATTAATTAATATATAGTCCGTAATTACCTTTCCTATATGATCTGTTATTCTGGATTCATCAATAACGCCGGTCCTCATGATCTCTGCCGACTTGGCCACTATAATGTGGTCTATCAAAGTGGCCAAGGTTCCTGTCACCTGCTAACGTTCTTATGCGGTTAATATAAATAGGTTATTTTAAAAGAATTAAAATTGCAAATAAAATCAATTTATTCTTTCATCGAACATTGCATTATATATAGTACCATTATATTGCACAGTACATAGTCGACATTGCATTCCAAGGTAGTAAATACAAGCGAAACTATAAAAGCCAGATGGTCATAAAATTCGTTTCTCTCTCAAATTAAACGAAGATAATCTAGTCAAGGCACCAGGTAATAAAAGATGCATTGTTATATTTAATTAAATGTATGAGATGGTCTGTATAAATGTTTTCCCACGAGGAAGAAAACAAAATTAGTGATCTTTTCCAATATATTTTCAAAAAAAACTCACATAAAATTAAGATAAAATGCATTGTTTAATTGAATATTAATATCGGGTGTGGTATAGCGATCGTACTTGTATTACAATTGCCAAGAGAACTGAATACATTTCCTGGAACAAAAGTCAATCACATCTCCACATCAAATCGCAATACCCTTACCTCTACTCTCTGATAACATATCTACTCCTAGTGTTCATCCACCACGATCTTTATAATTATAAAACTTTTTAGATCCTTATTTTTATCGTTGCTTAGCCTTTGTATGTTTACCTCTCAAATTTCACCTTTTTTGCTCTTTTTTTAAATATTCTCTGATACCACCTTACAAAAAACAAATCTGTCAGTTTTACTATACAAAGAGGTATAGGAATTCAGGATATAGAAAATACTTTATTACAATGATCTCAAGAAGGAGCTAACTTGTCATTAGCAGTTTTCATTTTCTTTTATAGAAATAATTGAAAATCTTTTTACGGCTAATAATATATTAAGGGGGTTCGGAAGGCCCTATCCTTACAATGCTATATTCCTATATTTTATGTACCTTCTTCTCAGGAACAACTGGTTCGATTACAGTAAAATTTGTATGTGTTATTTTTTAGGTCTTTATCATGAAATAGAGCGCAAAACATTTTGGTTTTTAAGAAAATTTCATTAAAAAAGAATTTTTTTAAAAATACATGTTTTTTTTTTTAAATTTTATGTTATTTATTTTTTTGCGTAATTATTAAAGATTTTTTTACAATGTTACGCGCTTAAAATGTTTATATTGGTGGCATGTACAAGTGATTTTTTTTTATAATGATCCATCTAATACTTTCCTGAGATAAAGGTACATAAGTAAGAAAAAAATTAAATTCCGGGAAATCAACGTTAAAGTTAAAATATATATTTGGTCTTACTTGGTAATATGTAACTGAAGTTAATGGCATCCTACTCCCATAACTGGGATCATCAGGATCCTCCAAATCTTCCCACTTCCTTTTAGCACTTTCACGGGATTGTCTGCTTCTTTTTGCAACTTCCGAGATCATGCGCTGAGCCTTTTTTAGCCGGGATATATCTTTATTTTTCATAGCATCACAAAAAGTCTGCCCAACAATCAATCCCAGTTTCTTAAATACCATACACCTTGCTATGTTTCCTTTATTAAAAGTATTGATGGCATCACATACACCTAAGTGAAGTGTGTGAATGCTTACAAACACGGTTTTCGGTAGGCGAGTCCAAATTATTTGGTTCACAGACTCATTGGGATTCTGTGATTTTAAGGTCAGGAGCACTAAGATCTTTGAAAATAGGTTTTAGCCCCTTCCATTATGGCAAGTGGTAGGTGAAAATGTTTTTCATTATCATATTTTTCATTTTGGACCAATGATTTTTGATATTTACACCAACTATCACTTCCTTTCGGGCAAAGTCCATGTTGAGGATTAGAGTTACTTGATAGTAAATGGTAGTATTCTGCCCATATAGCTTGCTTCATGTCATTCAAATTACCTATATTTCTGCGTATGGCTAATCCGTAGTATTTCTGAATTGATAATATAGCAGCATCTGTTAGTCGGTTGCGACCGCCTAAGGTTTTTCCATCAATTTGTTTTGCCTTACCTTCTTTTTGTTTGTCCTTAGGCGTGTGCCCATACGCTTTTGGACATTTCCAATGCACTCTAATTTTGTAAACTGGACAGTCATTACCATAAGGCATGCTTTCTAATACACTAGCAAACCCTTTAGAGTCGCCGTCTCCAAGATATTCAATTATAGCGAACATCATAAGTTGGAATGGACCGTTGAAATATTTTACAGGCTCCTACCACTTCCATACCCCCACTTACTCCTTGGTAATTAGCACTGGAATTATCATCATGATGGCCAGTAAACTTGCCTCTACAACGACAGTACTTAGACAGTATGACGGCATCTACAACTTTACCAGTATCAACACTTGTAGCAGTTACAACGCCATTTTGAGATGTATGTCCACGCTTTTGCCAAGTGCCGTCGATGGCAACACACAAATCCCTATTTCCATCATTTATTTTCACTGCTTCTTCTACAGCCTCTTTCATAAATGAAAAACATATATCCTCAGCTGTAGACCCTAGAACTCTAATTTATGCACTAAACTTTGTAGGAGGTTTAGGCAAGTTTAGCACGCCGCAAAGAGTTTCACAAGCGACCTGGCCCCTTCCAATAGTACGCATACTGTACACTAACCTAACATTTAGGTCATACATTTTATTGTGTGATGGGTTATCAGGTAAAGTACAGCAATTTTCATATGAAGCTAATGTCTTTGTACTACAACCTGAACATGTAAAATCACCTGAAAAGAAAAGTCCAACACGCCTACCGACTTTGAAATCAATTGCTTCATGGCAATGTTTACAAACTGCTATATTAGAAATATTATTTTCAACAAACTATTCAAATCAACTATTTCATAGGCTAGACTAGGCTCACCATCAACAATAGATTGGTAGTTATTGGAAATATTTCCTAGTTTTGCTTTTGAAGCACTAACTGGTTCATCTAGACTAGTCATATCTTCTAAAACATCAGCATTAGGACTATGCCTAATTTCAGTTTCTACTGTCTTCTTACAAAATACTCGTTTCCTTTTCTTGAATGCACTAGTACTCCTAGGCATTTTGAATAATATATTCTTCTAAAACACTAGACACAACACTTTAGAAAAATAATTGTAATGTGTATTTACTTTTGAGTTTTCACAATAAAGAATAAACTCATGAATGTAAACAAACAATGTTTTCTTACTTCTCTTGTCTGCTGTTTATTGGCACAATACTTCAGGTTAGCCAACCATTGAAAGAAAAACAACTGTTTCTGGATGCTAGTTAATATAACAAATAAATAATAGTATTGTCGTTACCATAGATACAATTCTGGTAAAAATTGCAGCTGTGCAGACAATATGTTGTATATTTTTTTTAAACACTTCCCATTGTCAGAACTAAATAATTTTTATGTCAAAATGTTCAGAAAACAACACAGAAAAATAAATTGAAATAAAAAAAAAATGTATATTTGTTTAATTTTTAACCTACCGAACCCCCTTAAGGTTAAGTTATTACGGGTTAATTCGCGTTTTATTTAAATAATAGAATTATAATCATTATAAACTATCACTCAACATTAATTACATTATATCATACAATAATAGGTGTATGATATCGGTTTTATTAATTTAAAAATTATATTGTACTACGTTAACTGTTCAATTTAAAACATATACTTAACAGTCTCACTAATATCGTACGATGATGAGGTAAAAACTAAATAACAAACAATGTAAAGTCTTTGCCATTAAAGAAAAGAAACATCTAAGAAACACCGTCACATGTACTCAAATATATGGGCTATGACAGGACAATTCACTCTAGTGAAGCTTGTTGTAGCCACAATGTCACATTATCCAACGCTGTTCAATATAAACTAATGTAGTACATATGACAGTAATGTAGAACATATAACTTTCCTGTTCCAAAGAAGCTTCAGAAAAGCACCTGCTATGAAATATATCACCAATACACTATCTAGAGAGCTGCTGTAGCCACAATGTCACAGTATCCTATAGTGTTGAGAAAGAAACCAGAAAGCTACGAATTAAGTACTTTTAGGTTACAGAGAAGCTAAAACTAGGCAACAAATACACCTGTGATCACTTATATAGACCAATACACTATCTAGAGAGCTGCTGTAGCCACAATGTCACAGTATCCTATAGTGTTGAGAAATAAACCAGAAAGCTACGAAGTAAGTACTTTTAGGTTACAGAGAAGCTAAAACTAGGCAACAAATACACCTGTGATCACTTATATAGACCAATACACGATCTAGAGAGCTGCTGTAGCCACAATGTCACAGTATCCTATAGTGTTGAGAAAGAAACCAGAAAGCTACGACGTAAATACTTTTAGGTTACAGAGAAGCTAAAACTAGGCAACAAATACACCTGTGATCACTTATATAGACCAATTACACGATCTAGAGAGCTGCTGTAGCCACAATGTCACAGTATCCTATAGTGTTGAGAAATAAACCAGAAAGCTACGAAGTAAGTACTTTTAGGTTACAGAGAAGCTAAAACTAGGCAACAAATACACCTGTGATCACTTATATAGACCAATACACTACCTAGAGAGCTGCTGTAGCCACAATGTCACAGTATCCTATAGTGTTGAGAAATAAACTAGAAAGCTACGACGTAAATACTTTTAGGTTACAGAGAAGCTAAAACTAGGCAACAACTACACCTGTGATCTCTTATATAGACCAATACACTACCTAGAGAGCTGCTGTAGCCACAATGTCACAGTATCCTATAGTGTTGAGAAATAAACTAGAAAGCTACGACGTAAATACTTTTAGGTTACGGAGAAGCTAAAACTAGGCAACAACTACACCTGTGATCACTTATATAGACCAATACACTACCTAGAGAGCTGCTGTAGCCACAATGTCACAAACATCCTACAATGTTTAATATAAACTAGATAGCTACAAAGTAATGACTTTGCTGTTACAAAGCAACTACAATCAAGCAAAATCAACACATGTGCTCACGTACTTGAGTCATGACAGACTAATACACTCTCTAGTGCAGCTACTGTAGCCACAATTTCACAAACATCCTACAGTGTTTTAATATAAACTAGATAGCTACAAAGTAATGACTTTGCTGTTACAAAGCAACTACAATCAAGCAACATCAACATATGTGCTCACGTACTTGAGTCTTGGCAGACTAATACACTCTAGTGAGCTGCTGTAATACATTGTCATAATTACATCTTTTGTCTCACTCAAAGTTTATATTCCAAAACTTATACATAAAATGTGATTGTTTTCTGAAATTTTGCACTGATTGTTTGTTTACATAATAATTTTCCTTATAATAATAATTATAGTACATGGTTGCAAGATTTAAACTAATATTTATTTTAGAAGCTGTATGAAATCGTAAGAGGGTTGAACCACCCATAGGAACACTTAAGTCTGTAGCAAATCATGAGAAATTTGTTACGCAGATTAATACTGCCAAGGTACTGTGATCACCAATTTACAAATTTCTAAGGAAAATGCTCCTCATGCTTCCAATGCTTCTCATAACAATTTCAGCCACACAACAAGAGAGAATGTGCAACTGATTGTAAGAACATACGACAAGACGAGTAAATTAAATATTTGGGATTATTTGTTGATGGAGAACTAAGCTGAAAAAAGATATTAACAATTTAAAAGAGAAAATCAATAGTGGTTTAAGAGTTTTATATTTTGAGCCACACCCCGCTTCCGCTCGCCCGTACCAAGCTAGCTTAACAAAGAACGTGCTCCCATTGGAGCGGAGCGGGGCCCGACTCACGGAGAGAGAGCAAGGAAAGGCAAAGAAAGAACGTGGATGGCCAGCCATAGTGAAAATATATATATATATTTGAGAAGAAAAAAAAACAAGGGGACAAACGCAGACAAACTACCCAGAAAGGTTGCCTACTCAGGTGCACCTGGAGAACAAAACTATAAGTGGTCAACCCAGACTTATGGATAAAATTAAAAATCTTTATAAATTTAAGTTAGATAGAATTTAGAGCGCCAAATTTCAAACAGGAAAAGCCAAAATCACCCGGAGTCCTGTGGCACAGGGCGGGTTCCTGAAAGGATAGAATTAACCTAAACTTAACTACTTAAAACTAGATAACAAACTGGATAACAATACTTAAATAACAGGCACACTGAGACAATATCACAGCAGGGTATCACAGAGAAATAATGTCCTCAGGTAGGAAAACCTTAGTAGCCCGCCATGGCACCGGTGTAAGGACCCGGCCCAAGAATCATGGGAGAGGCGGACATTGGAGCTGGAGCTCGTGAACCCTGCAAGCACAGAGTGCTTCTATAGCCTGTCTTGCTAGGTAAACATTTCAACAAAGTAAAAGTGTATAAACAAGTTTCAGAAGCCCTGGGTACATGAAAACAATTCAAAAGAATAAAAGTTTAAGAATTAAGAGTGAAAAAAAAAGAAAATAGTAAAAAAAATTTTAGAAGGTAAAAACTATTATAATCAATAAATATACAGGAAATTACATGTTAAAGTTATAATTAACTGTTGTGACATAAGTAATAGTACAGTACAAAACAAAAGGTAAGTCTAGAAAACCTTTGGTTTAAAAAAAACAAAAGAAACTCATATAACCAAGTACAAAAAAATTAAGATAAGGTCAGAATTTCAACTTTAAAGACTAACAGTAAGTAAAAGCAAGCACAAAAGGAGTTGGAACCTTTAGTAAAAGTAGCAGGGACATCTGGGTCAAGCAGAGAGAGCTTAATATAAACATTTGGTGGTACATAAAAAAAAATAATAACCATAATACAAGACAACTACCAAGGAAACTAAAATTATGGAAAAACTTATAAAATACACTATGTAGAGTTAATTCCTGAACCGAATTAGCTGAAAACTTTCTGAAAAGCAGGGGAAAAGCTCCCTGCAGCTATAATAAGGTAAATCCCCCTGAAAATTTAGGGAAACAAAAGATAGCCTAAGAAACCCTTTGATCTAGGCTTATATTAAACTCTAGGCCTATCTAGGCTAAAAACTTAAACTTAGAAACAGGGTGAAAACAGTTTGCCTAGAGTTGACAGAATAAAAGTTAAATCCGGAAAACATAAATCCCAATTTAAATTCCCCCAAATAACAGTTAGCCTAAGAAACAAAAACAATGGGAAAAGTTAAAGTTGCCAGTTTCAAGGGTCAGTAAAAAAAACAATTTAGCGGCCTCCTAAGGCTGGGAGAAAAGGAGACAAGTTACTAAATAACACATAACTAATAAATACAAAACTAGAATCCCCAGAACCTATAACTTAAATTCAGAACCACACGCTTATTGAGGTTAACCTGCTAAACGAACAAATATAAGTAAAATATAAATAGAGAACAGTTACTCACTCGTCAGTTGACACAGCCGTGTTTAGCCAGACATTTGGGGCAGAACAAAACCCAAAACAAAACCCAAAACTAAATAAAAGGGTAAAACAAAATAAACTTCACTAGTAACGGTCTGAACAGAAGTGAAAGTAGCTACTCTCTCGATCCAGTCGCAGACGACACCAAAGCCTCGAAGAGTCAACGAGAGCAAACACCAACAACAAAATAAAACACTATAACAAAAAAGAGTCGGGAAAACCGAAAGGGTCTCGAGAATTTGACCCGGCTCAATTTGGTGAAAGATATTTGTGATTAGGATATTTTTAACATTTTTTACGTTTCCCTTGTTTACAGTAGGCTTAATTGCAACATAATTAGTTGGCGAGGAACATATTAAACAAATCATAAACCTTTACTAAAATACAAAAGAATTATAATCTAATAGTTTGTAAAACGCAATATGATCACTCTTCTTTACCGCTTTTCCATCAATATTATATAAATTCTATTAGAAATATATTTGTTTTCAAGGTTATGCCATTATTTTTTATAAAAAGAAGGAACTGTGCTACAGTTGTAGATTAAAGACAGAAATTACGAAGCTCAGATGATTATCGCGTCCCAAAGCCCAATGTGACTTATTTTACAAACACATCTTGTTACCTAGGATATAAGTTTTTTTTTAATATAACCTCCTAAATTTATAAATGCTTAAGAAATGTACAACTGTTCAGTAAATGTGTTAAGGATTTAATCATGAACATAGAGCAAGTTTTCTTTTCTATTATGCATTAAATGCCAAAGTGTAAACTTGTGTTAATATATCCTAGAAAATTCGAGTAGGTTAGTTTCTAGGTTAAGTTTTAAAATAGTCTTACCTTGATATATTTTTTCAATTACACCAAATTTGATTCACTCTCACCAACACAACTACATGCCATATAGATCACAATAAACACGGTACAAATATAACAGTTTAACACAAGCACACGCAAACACACAAACCGAAGAACAAGCACGCACTGAAGACTTCTTAACGACATACATTTTCTTGGTTTTTATTGTTGTTCGTCAGTTAATCTAGGTCAGCGACCTCCCCTCCCTGCCCCGCCTGAGCTTATCTATCAGCTGGGCAGCTATCAGTTCGCTCTGCTGGCGCGGGGGGAGGTCGCTGCAATCTATATTCATAGCTCAATTATTTATCAATGTCTTTATTACTTTGTTATCTTTTTGATATTTTATTTTAATAGAATTATTAACTGACACTGTTAGTATGCTATATATGTACACAAATTAATAAGTTTTGGTTTTCAATGTATTAGATTTACATTTTCACTATTAGTCAAGTTTAGGGATGGTCGTGTATTTCATTTGTATATTATTCTTACAGCCATAAAAAGTTTAGATTTTGTTCTCCAATCAGGGTAGGCCTGGGAGATTTACTCTATATTCTTTATATTGTTGGAAATGTAACAGTGAATGTACTTCTTTGTGTTGCAATGTAAGATTTTATTTTTAGGTACAGAGTAGTAAATCGGGTTGGTATGAAATTGTAATATATATTTGCAAAAAAAAATATAGGAATAAAGGAATGAAATTATTATTAAACCGGAATACGAGTAAGCTAACTGATTAAGTCGATCTCGAAAATGGCCGGACTGGATTGCACCGCTCAGCACATTTGTAACTAGGGTCCGGTAAAACCAATATGTGCAATTCCTTGCATCATGAAGTACACCAAACACAGGTAATGAAACCATTGAACAAATTTACTAAACTTGAATCTAATTATTCTCAAATACTCTATTCTTTGAGTGTAAACCTTTTTAACTTTAAATAGTGTTAATCTTTTTTATGCCCCTTTGCAGTGCTACAAGGAATTAAACATTCACATGGAATTTATAATTATCCAACAGGTGATTATTAAGAACCTGAAAAGAGCCTGCGTGTCGGTGTCCACCAATTTGTACTACAACTCTTCATAGACGGGTCCTAGAGATTTGACACTTTGCACCTAGGTTCCTCTTGGTCCAAGGAGAGACAAAAGGTCAAAAGTAATCATTTGTCTGTCTATCACTGAGCGTTACCTCTTCGGGTTCTTCTATACTCTGTTTCGGTTTATTATTAACTAAGTTTGCAACTAGAGGTGATAGAGTTATACAAATCCTTTCTAAAGGAAACATTTATAACATAACCCTTTTTTTAAACCAGAAGTAGAGCGGAAATAGGAAGGTCTGAATACTAATCTGGACAAATATTCGGCGTATATGACCAGAAACTAAAATGAGAACGTACCGCCCAAACATGATGTACGTCGACAATAACTCTTCTCGATTGTTTTGCGTTATTAGTACAATACATATATTTCTTGTTCTATAAAAATATAAAAGTATTTAATTTTAAAAATACATATTTCAACAGCTAGTTGTTACAGTGTCAATAATAATTTACGAACTCAGTAACGTTTGCAATTAGTACAATGAGCTTTCCATATTTGATTTTCAATACCAATAGCAAATTATGGCGTATTTTAAACGACACGTTTAAAACTTTTGTTAGAAATCTAAGTTTAAAATAAGCGCGAATTTAGTTTTTTGTGATTCTTGTGATTTTTTTTATAATTAATAATTAGGGTTATTTCGATTCAGCCTCACGGCAGATCTTTTCAATTAGGACAAGGAGCTGAGAACTCTCTTATTACACTTAGTGTAAAAATGATCATCGCGTTTTCTTCCGGAGAGACAGGATTTTCAGGATGTTTTACCCTCCAAGTAGAGGACACCTCCTGTTAAAAATGAGGAGCTATAACGGACTATATCTCAGTCGCATATCACCTCGGAAGAAGGGGAGTCTTCAGTCAAAGGGGGGAGGAAACAGCCCTGTATTTTGTCTTGGATAAACACAAACGGAGTTCAATATGTACCAACAGTGATCACTGCGGTAGACTAGAACTATCGATTTGCCTTTGATATTGAAGGATAGCGATGTGCCACTCAGTGGCAAAGCAAAGGGAGGGGCGGGGGGCCGCACCAGGTGTCACTTTTTTGTGGTGACACCCACCTGGTCTCTCAACTTTAAGAACAAATGTACAAACAAACAAAAATTGCTAGCTCAAAAATTTGTTTTTTTGGGATTCCTCAACTAGCACTAGCTCAGCTCTATATATAATTCAGGGATTCTAGCAAAAGAACCTGACGCTTTCGTGGGGGATTCCCCGTCCCACACTCGCGATTTGTTTCGTGAAGTTTGTTGTGTTTGGTTGACGTGAATTGTTAAACGTGTATTATTCTATAGTGATAGATAATAAAAAAAATATATAATATATCCATGACCATGATATATCAGACAAAAATGCATTGCTTTGTACTTTCGATGGGGTGACACGTCCAACTTCTGCACTGGGTGCTAGCCAAGGTAGCTACGCCACTGGTGCCACTCCTGAACTCACATATAGATTCTCAGACTTTATCGAGACCTCAGATTTTGCTGTACCAAGTGTAGGTTCAACTGGAAGATATAACCACCTAAAAGTAAACCCACTTGTACGGTAATTAGAATAATGGTTAAATATCCCATACAACAATACGATTAGAAAAAGTGAAAAAGCAAAATGTATAACCACCCAAAAGTAAACCCACTTGTAGGGTAGCTATAATTAGAATAATGGTTAAATATCCCATACAACAATACGATTAGAAAAAGTGAAAAGCAAAATGGTATAACCACCCAAAAGTAAACCCACTTGTACGGTAGCTATTATTAGAATAATGGTTAGTTATGTCATACAACAATACGATTAGAAAAAGTGAAAAGCAAAATGTATAACCACCCAAAAGTAAACCCACTTGTACGGTAGCTATAATTAGAATAATGGTTAAATATCCCATACAACAATACGATTAGAAAAAGTGAAAAGCCAAAATGTATAACCACCCAAAAGTAAACCCACTTGTACGGTAGCTATAATTAGAATAATGGTTAGTTATGTCATACAACAATACGATTAGAAAAAGTGAAAAGCAAAATGTATAACAACCCAAAAGTAAACCCACTTGTACGGTAGCTATAATTAGAATAATGGTTAAATATCCCATACACAACAATACGATTAGAAAGAGTGAAAAGCAAAATTTATAACCACCCAAATGTAAAACCCACGTGTAGGGTAGCTATAATTAGAATAATAGTTAGTTATGTCATACAACAATACGATTAGAAAAAAGTGAGAAGCAAGCAAAATTTAATGCCGGAACATTAATTAATGATGCAATCATTTCGGTCTTCTCAAAGCATGGAAAATACGTTTCAGTGTAGAACTTAAGCAGCTTATTAAATATACGTGAATATTTTAACTAGGTTAAAGTTCAATACTGTATAAAACAGTGACGCAAGTGATGGTTCCTGCAGGTGACATATTTACTACGGGTGATCTGTCATCACCGGATGATGTATCATCTTTGTTTCTGACATTGCTGAATACTCATTCCTTTCAGTATATTATAGTATTTTAAACCTATACAATTTCACATCAAATTTCATTTACCTAATCAAATCAAATCATGTATGAATTATTGTGCGTGCAGAAAACAGAAATCCGATTTCGTTTATCATAATCTGTCGGAACGGGCTTCGCTTTACGCTCAACTAAGTATTAGTTAGTAAAATTCTTTACCAGATAGCGAGAATAATAAATTATAATAGTGAGACATAGAGTATATAGTAAATTAAAAACACAAAAATAAAATAATTTTCTAGAGACTAATTACCAAAACACACGGGTTCTGTGTGGCCTTCGCTTATCATGGGAAAATTTTTTTCGCAAACTATATTCTTAGATTTTATAAGTGCCAGCAATTCCAATCTTATCCAATCTAAATCGTTTGATAAAATATAACCTCAACATAATTGTATATTATTATTAAATTATAGCAAATGCATTATATTATTAAAGCGAAAAATTTAACTTAATAAATTTGGTTTATTAATTTAAAGCCAATATCTGTACATCTAAGCCAAATTCAGCAGACATGCCAACTGCTAACACACTTTTAGCCTTTGCACAAGTTTTTATTATCTTCAGTGTTTTTCTTTGTGTAAAGTTTGTAATTGACGACGTGAGGTACAAAATATGATAGAATTTCTGACATTTACCACTGCTACAGGTTACAACATTTAACTTAAAGTCTCGTTTAACTTAAATCCATCCTATTCGTCAGCTGAGGAAACGTGCATTTAGACCTAAATATAGTATAAACATTCCCGAAAACTTGTTGGGGTTCAGACAGAAGAAAGCTAGTGTGTTTTGTGGTGTTTTACCAAATTGTCCACAAAATATGGCCAAAGTCAGCTGAAAACAGGTTCTAATCAAGTTCGATATCCAATTTTGATAGGAAACAATTTAAATTGTATTCTATTTATCCAATACAATTTACAACTGTAATTTAGTATTCAAGTGATTCCATTCAATAGATTAAATAGTTTTATTCAATTTTAGACTTAAAACTCAGCACTTATTCAAAAGTACACGTATTTATTTACACTGTGGTCACAGCTAGAGATATCAGAGCCTCGGAAATGTGTAAATACATAATCTCAGGTAAATTTAAGTATTTCTCATGATACTTAGGGCCATAATAGCAGGCTGGGAACTTAACCCGGCCAACCTTAACACCCCATAAACGTCTGCGCGGCCCTTTATGGTAAAATAAGACCCTATTCGTTCACACAGGGAGAAGGATATCCTTTGTTTTTAAGGAATATTGTAAATTAATAAAACATTTAAAAATATAAAACAAAAAATCTTTGCAGGAATTACTATACATTATCTACGTAAATTTTTAAAATTTATTATTAGTGGTGAAATAAATTGAATTTATGAAGCCGTACTCAAAAACATTCCTTCCATCACTGAAAGCCTATATGATGGAAATTTATGACATTTCGTTGACAGACAGTTTAAATTTTGTTATATTATTATGCTTTATTACGAAGAGGATAATCTATTTATCTATTATATATTGTGTTGGGATATGCCGTGCCGTTATCCATAAAATTGTGTAATTTGTAATTAAAATTTAAGAAAATATAATAATAAACTATAGGCAGTAATGTCACAATTCTAAATATATTACATTTTTTCTATTAATGAGACTTAAAATACGAGTAATTTGTATTATTTGAGCGTTTACAGTGTAACATGATACATTTCTAACACCTTCAGTCACAATTATTCCGAACACACAAATTTATTTTGTACACAAAGATAAACAATAAGTGAACCTAAATCATTCTTCTTCTAGTACAATCACCGGAGTATCTAATTTTATTGCTACTAAATGCTTTCTTATACAAATGCAATGTATAAACAGTATCATATTAAGAATTGTATTGTATTGGTTTGTATTGAGCTTGTACGCTCTCTAAGAAAACAACATACGCATTTTTTAGATTGGTAAGAAGCTAACGAAATATGTGTAAACGCTGCAACGGAGGGAGAGCGACAACTTAGTACGCACTGTCGCTAGTGTTATAACGTCATGTCAGGACAGTGACGTAGATATTGCATCCTGACATTTGTCTGACTCCGTCTCAATTATTGCTGATTACTCTATATGTGTTTAATACGATATTGTGTGCACTTACATATCTGAAGTTGGATATAGATGCTATGTCAGGCAGTGACATAGAGATAGTATCCTGGCATGTGTCTGACTCTGTCTCAATTATTCCTGATTACTCCCTCTGTGCTGATACAATATTGTATGTACTAAACATATCTCAAATTGGCTGCAGAGATTGTATTCTGACATGTGTCTGCCTCCGTCTCAATTATTGCCGGATACTCCATCTGTGCTGATACGATATTTTTGTGTAATAAAATATCTCAAATTGGCTGCAAACGTCATGTCAGACAATGACATAGAGATTGTATCCTGACATGTGTCCTGCCTCCGTCTCAATTATTGCCGATTACTCCCCCTGTGCTGATACGATATTGTATGTACTAACATATCTCAGATTGGCTGCAAACGTCATGTCAGACTGTTACATAGAGATAGTATCCTGACATGTATCTGCTTCCGTCTCAATTACTGCCAATCACTACCTCTGTGCTGATACGATATTGTGTGTACTAACTTATTTTAAATTGGCTATAAACTTCGTCAGAAAATCAATAGAGATTGAATCCTGACATGTGTCTGACTCCTTCTCAATTATTGCCGAATACTCCCTCTGTGCTGATACGATTTTGTGTGTACAAACTTATTTTAAATTGGGTCTAAAATTCCTCAGAAATTCACATAGAGATTGTATCTGACATGTGTCTGCCTCCGTCTCAACTATTGCCGAATACTCCCTCTGTGCTGATACGACGATATTGTATGTACTAACATATCTCAAATTGGCTGCAAACGTCATGTCAGACAGTTACATAGAGATAGTATCCTGACATGTATCTGCCTCCGTCTCAATTATTGCTGATTACTATCTCTGTGCTGATACGATATTGTGTGTACTAACTTCCTTTAAATTGGCTGCAAACATCGTCAGAAAGTCAAATAGAGATTGTATCCTGACATGTGTCTGCCTTCGTCTCAATTATTGCCAAAAACTCCCTCTGTGCTGATACGATATTGTATGTACTAACATATCTCAAATTGGCTGCAAACGTCATGTCAGACAGTGACATAGAGATTGTATCCTGACATGTGTCTGCCTCCGTCTCAATTATTGCCGAATACTCCCTCTGTGCCGATACGATATTGTATGTACTAACATATCTCAAATTGGCTGCAAACGTCATGTCAGACAGTGTCGTACAGATTGTATCCTGACATGTGTCTGACTCCATCTCAATTATTGCTGATTACTATCTCTGTGCTGATACGATATTGTGTGTACTAACATATCTCAAATTGGCTGCAAAACGTCATGTCAGACAATGACATAGAGATTGTATCCTGACATGTGTCTGCCTCCGTCTCAATTATTGCCGAATACTCCCTCTGTGCTGATACGATATTGTATGTACTGACATTTTTCAAATTGGCTGCAAACGTCATGTCAGACAATGACATAGAGATTGTATCCTGACATGTGTCTGACTCCTTCTCAATTATTGCTGATTACTCCCTCTATGCTGATACAAAATTTTATGTACTAACATATCTTTAATTGGCTGTAAACGTCATGAAATAGACGATTAATTCGTATATATTACGATTACAGAACAATAATAGAATCTACCACTTCACATAAATTACTAAATTTATAGACCTGAGCACATCTTTTGAAACTATAAATGTATGCATCATCAATCTGATATTTTACAACAACATATGAAATTTACCTACACTTTATTACAAATTTTAAGAATAATCAATTCATCTTTAGTTTTATATTTCACAATGATAACTGCATATTTAATCCATCACTTCCTAGAACAGCAAAAATCTTTGTAGAACTACGTTTTAATATATTGACATACCCCTAATCTCATATTTCACGATGATACTCGTCTAAGAAATTTACCATTTTGTGAGACAGCAACAGCTTTGTAGCAATTCTTTCAGATATATTAATTCATCCTGATAACTCTATGATTGGACATGCATCATCATTAAAACTCATTCTTGTCTCTATAGAAAAGCAGATGCACGCAAAGTCTAAAGACGACATCTTACTCTAGTTATCTTGCCACATCATTACATTCACACTTTTGTTCGTTAAGTTAGGTTTCAAAGCAGTTCTCAAATAAAATCTTGACACCTACCTTTGACATTGACTTTCCACTCTATTATTTATAGTTTTACTCCATGAACAAAAAGTCAAATGTTACAAATCCGTATGATTGAACTCAGTTTATTCACATATTTATTTATTCAGCTATATTCACATTACCATCACGGTTCCACGAGATCAATGCAAAATATTTGTCAACGCTCAGCCAAATCCAGTAGAGTAATGTGCATTGTCATCAAACTCAGTGTTAATTTTATAAAATTAATCTTCATTGTAAAATTTCGTCTTTAGGTAACTTGTTTAATATATCGTGCTGACAAATATATTCAAGAATGAAAATTCTCCAGCTACTCTTGTAATATGCTTCACTAACGCTCACACTATATTAATTACTGTGATTTACCGTCTTAATATGTCCTTTATGGAGTATTTGTTATACGAATAGTATTATTTTAATATATATCTGTATAGTTCGGGTTTTGTACAATACAGTGTTTTAAAACTCATATAGCTATTTCTATTAATAAAAGCAATGTAAATATTATATAATAATGGTTCAATTAACTAACTGTATTACAGAACTGTAACACAACTTTAACGTTATTTTAGGGCACTATGGTGTCAGTGGTACTAACGAGACACTCACTTCTCCCATTAGCTGCTAATTGATCCATACATTTCCCGACACTGCTGTGGCCCCCTCCCACCCATCCATCCCAACCTAACACTACACCATCCACCAAAGAAAACGCCCAGTTTACTGGTGTGTAAAAATATAAAAACTTATTATTTATTGCAAATAATAAATAGGTAACGCGCATACGTTACTTTTTAAACTAAATGTGTATTCATTTTCTATTAATCTAATAATTGGGATTTGGAAATTACCCTTTTGAATATGTCCCTATATTCTGTGTTAATAGCCCTACAAGCACAAAACCATGGTTGAAGTGCATTAAAGTATGTATTTTTAGTTCATATCTATGGTTAAATGTATGTGCTACAGTAATACTGCAATTTCCCTCGAGTAAGTACATAACAAGGAAGCACAGGAGGGGAAATTATCACCAATCATAGTCTATAGTACATGTTTGTCATTTATGAATTCTTATATATTAGTAGAAAGGAATATTAATATGACATAATATAGAAGTCAAGTTTATGACACAATAACATCACCGTAAAGAGGTAAGTTTATCTTTTAAATTTACATTCATGTTTACCATTTCATTCCTTTGACAAATTTTTAATTTTACTTTTGTAAATGTTTAACTTTATTTTGCAGTTTCCAAAACCAGTTATAGTTATATAAATAAATCAAAGTTTTAATCTTATTGGCTCTCATGAATACAAGGCCAAAATAATATTCTTTTAACCCTGCTTTAATTGATTTCTTCAGTACGTCAATATTTATTTAAATGTTTTAACATAGTTTCATAAAAACTAGGTATACGGGAAATGTTCATGTATAATGTTACTGGTAATAGAAAAGACTTATGTAGTCATTAGAAAGCAAGCTTTAATCACAAATTGTTTGGGTTAACTTTCAGAATTTATTGTGTTTGGTTAATATTTAGCATAAATGTAATTAACTTTGATTTCTTCGTTATTAAATTAAGAGTATTGTTGTTTAGTAAAATAAACTATTTTGTTTTATGACTAATTTGACTATTCTAGTTTTAAAATAACTTTACTTTAGTTCATTCCTGAGTGCGATACAATCTTGCAGAAAAATATGATTGCTAAACTACTGTATCTTAGTTGGCATATATTGAATATTATTGTATATTGTAGATTCTTAATCTTCACATGACATGTCAATTGTAACTTGGTCTATCGAGTTTTCCAATACTTGTAGATCAATAAGCATGGATATGAATATTCCAGAATATTGTAAAGTATATTTACAGACCAGAGGACCAGATGTGAAGGGGGAATAGGTTCCCTTCAAACGGGAAAATTTTTATGATGAAAATTTTTAGAGTATATGGAATATAGGAATACATGGAAATAATATATAAACTTATTACTGATAAAAAACTATTGATATTAGGCCACTACCTTGGCATTGGAACACCTCTGTACCGTTATCCATTGTATTTTAATGTGATTCACTCAGATAATTGTTTCTTTTGCAGATCAGTTTATAGTCATCGATCATCAGTCTCATAACTTTCTATAAGACGAAGATTACAATACATAAAACAATTTGGATTTCTTAACAACATTAAAGTAATTAAAATTGCCATGAAACCTAACTTAATACATAAACAATTTGAATTTTTTGAGAAAAACTTCATCTTAAAACTTTAAACGCTATAGAAAACTTCATTTCTACATAAAAAAGAAGTTTTTTGATGATGCATGTCCAGATGCAACAACGAAATTTGACTAAGCGCAATTGAAGCATACTAATAAATATGCTGACAGAATTTACAATGGAGTGTACCAAACGAGTATGTATGTATATCAATCGGCCGGACATCCTTAAAAAAAATTCGACTTGAAATCTTGCATGCAAACTCAGCGAAGCCTGTTATGTAACTTGTGGTGTAGCCTACTCCTACCTAGTTTACGTATAGCTTCTTGCCTACTCCTATCTCATCAAATATTTTATTCCAGGGATTTGTAATAGAATATTTCATAATGTGGTATGGTGTAGTAAGTAAGTAAATTACATCATATGATAAATATCCGACACATTCCAACATAAAATTATGTTAAACACTTTAACGAACTAAGGCACTTTAAGTGTGTTATTTCTTAGAAATACGAAAAAATATATAACTGTCAAATAAATACACCACTTGATATAGCGATTACAGCGACCAATAATCTGATGTTTTATAGGTCTTAAAATTATTATTTATCGTCTTTCTTGGTCCGAAATTAAATAATTTAAACGAAAATTATGACAAATCTGTCAAAAATTTGTGTTAAACACATATTCCACTTATACATCCCTTTGTAAATGGGTAAATGTGATTGTAGAACGTATAACGGATACGTTTATAGGCTTAATAGAACCTTGTACACAGTATGTGTTCATTTTGAAAGGTTTACTCACTGGAATGTATTCTTAGTAAAGCGAGTCAGCATATATTGTTTACTATATATTCTCTCGGATAAAATACGATACTTTTTAATCGCAATACAATTCCACTATATTTTGCTGTAAATAAATTTAGTATTGTTGCCGAATAATGCTAGACGTAAATTGAATTTTTAATTTATTATGTTACGAAAATAATATTTTGAAGTTAAATAACAAAGCATACTACGTGTTTAGATTTGAAACTCTGGAAATACATATCTTTATGCAAACAAAAAAGAAACTTTATATAAGTAAAAGCTGTAAAAATAACACTCAAGGACATGTATTTGCTCTCATATATTGAGTAACATCACTGAGACCCAGCTAATCGTTACAACATCGTGTCGGGTATGTAATCCTGTTTACTCCAAACCTGTCAATCTGTCACAAGTATGGTTTATTGCACCCTAATACATTCAGTTAATTATTTTAATGCGCTTCAAAATCGTAGTAAAGCTGTGTCATAAAACTCATATAATTCAAATACCTAAATACTTGAAAATTAAGTGGCTTTGATGCTATCCTAAACTATAACATTTTTATGTATTTAATATACTTAATCGATATTGCAGTAAAGAATTCTCCCGGACAAATGCTATTGACCGTAACACAACTATTGTCACAACAGATAACCTCGTCCCAGTTTGTAGTCTCGATATAAAACTTATCGAAACATAGTGATATTGATAGTGCAGTAGAGCAATAACCCGGACAAATGCTATCGACCGTAACACAACTATTGTCACAACAGATAACCTCGTCCCAGTTTGTAGTCTCGATATAAAACTTATCGAAACATAGTGATATTGATAGTGCAGTAGAGCAATAACCCGGACAAATGCTATCGACCGTAACACAACTATTGTCACAACAGATAACCTCGTCCCAGTTTGTAGTCTCGATATAAAACTTATCGAAACATAGTGATATTGATAGTGCAGTAGTAGAGCAAATAAACCCGGACAAATGCTATCGACCGTAACAGAGTAACTGTTACAACAGATGACCAGCTGCCAGTCTGTAATCTCCATATAGACGTTTTGCGATAGCTGCGCTTATCAGGGGAACCAACTGAGTTGTGTCATTTCAGGAAAGTTTAATTCTTTCTTGATTTAAATAAAGGCTCATGTAATGGCATATTTTGAATATTTTAAATTAATATATATTCCATATTTTTGTATCTATGTAATAATATACGTACTTTTAATATCGAACGTGAGTTAATCAAGTCTTAATAATTAATTCAATTTAGTCCCCTTTCAGTTAGTTGCATTTTGCTATATTATTTTTTTAATTCATTATTTTCTTGTTGTTTTGCAATCTTTATAAAATCAGAGTCAAAAAATGAGACGTCACTCTGGATTCGTCATTACACGTTTTATTGGTAACATCCAACTTATACACTATTTTACGAGTACATTTTATTCATTGTAGGGATAAATAAACAAGATAAAACTGTTGCTTGTTATCATTTGTATCAGTCTATAATTTTAAATATGTGTTATAAACGAGTGGCTAATAACACGTTTCCATTATAATTAGTAGTTGTATTTACTGTCTTGTTACAATATCACACTGTACTTGCATATCACTGTTGAAACGTGTGTAGATAAAGAGCTTCAGAAGTTTAAGTTTTTTGTAAAATGATATGTAAACGGGAAATAGTTATAATAATTAAACTAAATTTACTATGTTTAGTTTCAAATAATTAGCTAAAGTACTATATAATAGTACTTGTACAATACAACTCGTGAAGTTGACCTCAGATCATACTGTAAGAATGATACGTCGTAACTCACCGTGCCTGGACATACACTGTTTGTATTGTTCTTGGAAGCAAGCTCTCCCCTCCCCATCCACCTCCGACCGAGCTGCTTCAAAACCCCTCAAAAGAAACGAGTAGTGCTGGCAATGACATATATTTTGATACAACTAAAAATACTCACGCTTTCTTTTTTGAAATTACTTCCTGTTCTAACTGCTGGACATTTAAAATCATCTTAGAGTCTCTTTCTTATGTAGTCATAATCATTCTAGGTTCTGGAACATGTCATTTCTATGCGTCTGCATATCTACACGATGTTTCGAGAATGAACTCACCTACAGGCTTGGAATTTTGTATGAACCTTCATTTCTAAAAAGGGAACACCGATATTGATGATGGTGCAAGTTATCCCATGGTATTAGACTGAGCTTCAACAAACAACTTTATATATGTATTATAGGTAACCATGATAGGAACAAGAAAATCCCAGGATAAATAAATTTGTGGTTATTCATACGACTTAATTTAAAAACAAGCACTTTAATAATAATTAAAATTTTATTTGTGAAAGGTCTTTTGTTTTTAAATAAAAATATCATTAGACCCACATAACCTATATCTAATTAAAATAAGTTTATAGATGATGTTTTTTAATGAAAGTGAAAGACCTTACACAAATAAAAATATTATTATTATCGTGGTGTGTGTTTTTGAATGTATTAAGTAATTCCAGTAAGGAATAATATAATACAATATAATCATATGACATGTGGTAACGCATGTAGCCTAGGAGTCCCCAAGGTATCTCAAGAATTAATTTAATTTATTATTATCTCAAGAAAATGTAATTTTTCATTTACGCAAGACAAGATTCATTTCTAAATTACCAAGAACAATCATTGTAGGGTATCACTGAGTACGCTGGCACAAAGTCTAATTTCTCCGCCAGACGAATAAAAATTTGCTTTCTGTTAATTGCCTGTCTTTCTATCTGCAGACCTATATTAATAAATAAGCTGTAGACCTAAAATTGTTCATCCAGTTTCACCGAAGCCTCTTACACGACATTAGGTAAAAACTACTGAAACTAAAAAGTTTCTTTAACTATTAAAAAGTTGTCACATAAATTTCAAATATACTAGCCAAACCTAAAATTTATTCTTTCGAATTTGTACTGTCAGATAACAAGAATTATGTTCTTATAAATTTGGTTCAAAAATTTAAAATATCGTAAGAAACACTTTTATACATGAATTTTAAATGTTTCCACTGAGCATAATTTAAATAGCTATATATTGTATATTCGCTCTTTGGGTTGAATCTTCCAAATAGAGATTTAAAAAAAATAACAAGTCTGTAAATTACAGCTTACTAGTAAGGCCTCATCAGTAAAGCACTTAACGAAGTTTGAATGGTGATTGCTTGGCCCTGTAATTTGAGGTTGAAGGATAGGAGAGAGCACTTTATGAATTGGTCTGCTCTTAAGCTATTATTAAATCCAACAAAAATAAAATGAATGAAGAATTCCGTTAATAAAATCTGTTCATAGAATGAAAAATAATATTTTTAATATGGAATTAAGGTTTATTATTAAATATAAGATTTTTAGTTCTATACTTTATTGTAACGTATTCCATAAGTTCTGTAAAGCATTTTCTGTATTTATCATCCACACATAGTTTGCCAACCAATTTTTATTTCATTATACAGGGTGTAACAAGGCTATCTACACAAACTTAAAAATATTGTTCCATAAACATCGATGAGCTAGGATGATACAAAAACTAAACACAACAAGTCTGTCTCTTTTCGTTTAACGTCTGTCTATCTTATACGTGTTTTAGTTTTATTTTTATTTAAAACACCAGTAGAGATAAAAAAAATTAGAGTTCAGTACAATTATTTTTATTAATATTTCAAATTAAGAGAAATCTATTTCATATTGTGATAACACATTTACGATGGCGGTCGGTTTAAAGTTATTTAAAGCTTCATACTGTAAAAACTAATAAGATTATTAATAAAGTCAAAGAATCTTAAAACTAGTTATAAATAATTACAAACATTTTGACACTTACGTGATAAAAATCGATCAGTAAATATTGTATGTATGAAATATTAATTTTGTAATACATGATTAATGTATAATTATACATACAATCATACCAGAACGAAAACACACATAAGAATTCATTGCATCTCCATAACACTCAAAATAGTAACTGTGTCAGCCTACTGAGCGGTTGGCTTCAATGAGGATCAGCCAAAGTTCATGTTTGGACATGCACCATTATAGAACTCATTCTTGTCCATGTAGAAATGAAGTGGCGTGCAAAATGTAAAATTTAAGTTTAAAATCTTTCTCAAATATCCTGAGGCATGAAATATTCACATTTCTTAGTTAGGTTAGCTCTCATAGAATTTTTTTATAATAAAAGTTCCGGTGAGCTAGAGAGGATACTTAAATTCAAAAGGGCACAGAAATCGAATCTCCAACTTTGAACAATAGATTACCACTTTATTATTTTTTGTATTTTTACTGTATGAATAAGCTATCTGTTATATTCTAATTTTGTACAATTAGTTTTTTCTGGAATGATTTCAATTATATCATGGTTAACCAAACTACCAATGTTAACATGTTAGTTAACGCTCATCCAAATCCAATGAAGTGGCATACACCATCATCGAACTCAGTATTCCCTATATTAAAATGGAGCTTTATAAAAAAAATTCAGTTATATAGTTTAATTTTTTTAGAAATATCCTAAGGAGATACAGGCAGACAGAAAAAAATTAATTTTGTTCACCCCCTCGATGGACAACATCTTAGTAATAACATTAACTTCGCTAATGCTCAGTCAATAAGTCACACTGAGCATTTTCTGGTAGAACATGTATAATGATTAGGATCTCCCTAATTCAGCAGTACGATAATCCCCTACTGGACTGCCCAGTACATCAAGGATTATCTAAGGCCATCTTAACTGTCACATTAGTTGGCTTAACTGCACGACCTCGTTCTGGTATGACAATTCAGCTTTTTATTTCTCCATGAAATGTTACATGCAGTAATGTTTTATGACATACATGCTTTTGTTGCCAAAAGTGAGTAGTGTAATAATACGTTATTTGACATTCAAATTGTTACTGCTTAAATCCAATAAATGCTTTGAAAACATATTTCAAATTTATTTTTAGTGAAATGCTTTAAACTATTTATTTAAATATACATAACATTTGCATATAAATATATAAATATATATATATATATATATATATATATTATATATATATATATATAATATATATATAATATTATGGATGCTGTATTAAATCTGGAAACACTACTGTTAGCATAAACACCACTTAAATGTTAACCATTCATATTAGTTTTTACTTATTTCTTACGATTAAATCAATCTTTATAATGTGTCAATAAAATTACTAAAGTTAAATTTGTCTAGGACGAGCAACTAGTAACTCACGACGAGAGACGGACGTTCGCCACCCCATAAGCAGATGTCCTGAATGGGTAAGGAAGGACGCATGTACTATGATTTCTAGTGAATTTTAGATCCTAAATTAGCATTCATTACCACAAAAATAAAAATGTTACTTAAAATAATATTTAAAACTTTAAATTAAAATAAATTAAATATAATTAAAGTAAAAGTGGAACAAAGAACAATAATTCAGAAACTTTTTTGAATCCCGTGTCCCAATTTATGTTGCATTACGAAATCGCGGTCATCTGCTTAAAACATATTTAATTTATCGTGATTTTTTAAAATCATACCTTCTTTAAATATATTTCAATTGCATTCCTATCAAAACCATGCCTTTTTAATATGACTTAGCAAAAAGTAGGTTAATCACTACACTCAGGTGTAATGTTTAGCAACTACATTTTTACAACATTTTTATATATTTTGTTTTTTCTAATATTTATCTCTTTGTATTTATAGTATTTAAAGTTTTACCTACACGATAAGGCAATTATTATCCTTTAAACATTCCTAACATTTTCTTTGCCAGTTTCCAGTGTCATTCTTTGATTTAAATTTTTTTAATTATTGAATTTTAATATGTCCTTAAAAAATGTGTCGTTGTATGTCCATCTACCCAAAAACTCTTGATAGAAAGTTCCTAAAGAGTTTAAACGTTGTACACATTTACATCCTGGTCCAATTTAAATCGACCACAAGGCAAGGTAAGCTCATTATTGGACCTTGCTAAATTTATATTTTTTAAACCATCGTAGCTATTGAATTTTCGAACAATCTTATGCAGTAGAAAGAAATTAATGTAGAGGTTTCAAAACCCAGTCGTATATAGAGTAATGCGTGATTGTAAAAATATTACGAAAAAATGCTTACGTGTTTCTTATCAAAAACTAATACGATATATCCATTTTTACGCCTCAATATCATTAAAACGTGAAAACCTATAAAATATCTCAGGTCATTATTCCTTAAACACTTCAGTACAAGGAATTTTTCATGAAAAGCTACATTTAGTATTTATCACTGACTATATATGAAAGATGTTGAAATGCATGTATTCATAAATTTTTAAAGTTTAAAGTATTGAAATTATTATGACCATTCTAACTGCAGAATTTAAGATCAACATTTTTGCTAAATATTATGGATTAAATAAGAGCTGAAGAATATTGAAGCAATTCCTATAAAGGCCGAAATGGATCATGCAGTTTAGCCTTCATAAGGTATCAAGATCTTTCCATCCGGTCACATAGTTTTCAGAGCAGGCTTCAATGTATTAAGCGGCTACTACCATAATCGAATCAATGAACCAAATTATCGATTAGGATTACCTAAACAATAGAATATTTATAGTTATAATTATAATTATTAAAAACTAATTATTACTAACTCTTTACAGTTTATTGTATAAGAATATTGTCCATAATAATTCAAACAAAGTGAAATCATTTGTATGGCTGAAAATAAAATGGCGATTGGCAAAAATCAATTTTTGTGTCCGGAGCTGTGAGACACTTTTATACTTAAAAATATAAAAAAGTTACTAAATGTTATACTGCCTTGTTTTTTACGTAAATAAACCCATTTTTTTTATAGTTTATTATTCATCATAAAATTATTACATTTATACAAGGTTATACAAGGTGTTTGAAAAGTCTGGGTACGGCTTAATATTTTACAAACCATAGCAGATAATATCTATAAACTTTGCACAGTGTCATATGGCTATGTAAACTATTTTTCGTTGCTATTACCATGACATACCAACCATAGGGGGACGGCCCAAGCATGGGTTGAGTGATATCTCATTTGAAAGAGCTCACTTAATAGAGCTGAATGCCGCAAACCGCTTCTCAAAAGGTTTATTCAGACAGAAATGGCAGGTTGTTTTAGGTACACATTGTTAAGTACATTATGCGCTGCCATTTCTGACTGGATCGTCGTATTCTGATGCGGTAGGCGGTGTTTCACTCTACTAACCAATGGTTTCACTGATTAGTATTTATAAAAATTAATTCAAAATCTAACTGGTAAGTTAACTATTTATAACTTAATTAATTCATAAACATAAAGACGACGAATTTATTTTACTTTTATTTATTGTGTTATAAATGTATGACATAATTTGCTAATTGAAAATAAGTCAGTGAAAACACATCCAAGTAAATACATGTAGTTCTTCACAACAACCATGTCGAAAATGAGCTGTTTCCAAATGATATCTCAAAACAACCTCAGAAAAAAACGTAACTATAAAGAAGAATATTAAAAAAATATATGAATGCGTTAAAGGAACATTTAATCTAAAACCAGGAAAAGATACAACAAAATTATTTTAGCTCAAATCTTTGAAAAGGCTATAGGATTGAGGTGAGATTTTTGATTACAGTTGTTCTAGAATCGTATTGATCGTACTCATTAATAATAGATCTCCCATTAAAATAATACTCTTTTCACAGTATTTTCGTTCATTAGTTTAAAAGTAAACTCTAAAGTAATAGTTTCGAAACTGTTGAAGAATTTTACAATTTTTACCTTATTTTGTATGGTCATACTAGGGAAAGTTCTAGAGGCACATGTTGTGGAAAATACGATTCTAGAGCCTCGGATCGACCAGATCGTTTGGGCTTCTAGAGATAGCCATTTTTTTACGCAAAAAATCTTATGTAGGCTCAATACTCTAGGAATTTGAATAAATCGGAGCTCCTAGAAACTTGTGAACGACATAGATCGAGAAGTCACATTCCTGGAGGATTTAAAACATCCAAACAAGTCAACCAGACTTTAAGAATTTACAGCACTTTCACCCCCGAGTAGATACAGCTGGATGGATGAGCTGGCTGGGAGTTCGCGAGACAGTATCAGTGGACAGAGTTGAGACAGGTGAAGGATGGGCCCACTGTGAAGCATCCAACTTCTTCATTGTAGCAGGGCTTGGTCCAAAGTGGTTATCATTGTAGTAACCTATTTTAGTTTTTGCCACTTCTCCCAAGAAATCGTCAATTAATCTTCTTACATTTCACAGAGTATCTCTCTTCGAATTGCTTTACTACTATCCCAGAGAGAAAGCTTGCCTGTGTTATAATACAGAGTGATCCAGAACACCGGGTCTAAATGTCCTGTGATTTAACGTTTCGAAATAAAGCGATGTAGTATAATTTAACCCAAATAATTTGTAACCCAGCAAACACTACAACATTGTTTTGTTAAATTTGAAATACAGAGTGTGTCAGAAAATGCGGGTTTGCGGTATCAATAGAATTCAATAGATAATATAGGTGAAGCAGCACACATTTTGTAGGTCTTTAAAAGCTGAACATTAGGTAAACAACTGTTGAAACTTTTTTAAAGTCTTATCCAAATAGTAGAGATCGATAAGAAATATTTTGAGTTTTTTACTATGTTACTTTTTTTACTTAAAGTTTGGAGTGTCAAGTTTTATTGGAAAGAGCACAAGATAAAATTTCGAACGGTATGTCGTATGACCATTCTTGCAAGTTTTTTTACAGCACCAACATTTTTAAATTCCAAAAACTTTGTAGCCCTGTGCCCAAAATATTTTAAATTAGATCATGGATCGTGTGGTACACCACATTAAAGGTTTTTAAAATATAACAATTTTTATGATAACACTTCATTTCTATTTCTTCTAGTTTTTTTTAGTTATTTAAAAAGGGTTAACTTTATACAGCTCATGCATCATTCTTTAATAAAAAAAATATATCAATTGATTAAATTACGTGAAATATAATACCGGATGCGGCAAGTCAGTTGACCGCTGCGGAACTGTGAGCCACACTGTTTATCACTCTGTGTCACTGCTTATCTGTCTTAATTCATATTTATCAACTAGAGCTGAGAATCAATACTTAATAGCCTTTTATTTAATGTTCATGAATACAAACAGATCAAGAGGGATAAAGATGGGCTTCATAATGCACTACTTGATATTTCCTCCTTAATGGTACCAAGCAGCTGGTTGATAAGATACAATGATGAAAAAATGCACAATCGGAAATTGGACAGTAATACATTTTACATTGATATAGACTTCTGATATTGCTGGTGCCCAGGCGCAATTTGTAATTCGTAATTTCCAGCAGGTCATAATTTACTTGCGTAATTAATTAGTGATGTTTGTGAATTTATAAAAATTTAAATAATTTTGACTTTTTAATGAGTGATTTATATAGTTTTTAATAAATGATGATTTACAAATTTTAGAAACTGATATCGGCATAAATGTACTTATTGGTAACAACATGACATATGTAGAGGTACTAAAAATTCTTTTTTCTTAAAATGATTACTATACCATTGTGTTTTTTGAACTGACAAACTATATATTAATACCTTAACGATTATTGTGTAATATAATAAGATAAAACACGCAAACTGAAGGGTTTTTTATTTTAATTCAGTCTACGATTTACTACCGAAACGCGGCAGTAAATTTAGTAACAAGCTTAGAGATAACGTCCTCGAATATGAGGGATGCAGATAATGTTTTCCAATAATGTGATGTATTGGGTAAGAGCCAAAGCGCGGAAAAATTCTGCATGCGTTTTAATATCGCCTTGGAACGTAAACGATTTCCAAATGTGTACATATTGATAGCGATTCGATTATTCTTATCATGTCTCATAATACAGTTCACTACTAGTATCTTTATTATGGTAACATATTCCATACAAAGGATCACATAAATAATACTTGATTCATAGCATTATTATTATATGGTGTTGAACTTGAAATTTAAATAAACACCGTCCCCCACGATGTAAAATAAAATTATAAACGAAGTATCTATACGTATACCAAAGACAAAGGATTATACATTTGTTTCTTTGTCTGAGATAAAATTTAGACATAGTTATACTACACCTACACCTTAAGTTTAATTCGTCATAAACAAAGCTCACAAGTATGGGAGAAGGAACCATATTTGTATAGCTATATAAAATTTAGTTTGTATTTTGTCTAAGATATTAAAGTCAAGCAAGAGGTTAAATAAATTATTTATTAACTTAAAGTTTTAAAAACCTATCACTCGACTTGCTGGAAAAGTTTCATTGGAATCGTTCTGTCTATTGGTCTACTTGAAATCCTAACTTAATGAACCGTTATATGAAATGTGAATGCGTTGAGTAGCAAGACATATGAAGAAATATTTCAACTTTGGAGATTTCTACATAGACAATAATGATACAATTAACTGACAATTTTGAAGTATAAAACTTACTTCCAACATGCAATGTTACTTATAAAGTCTTTAAATCATCATTGAATTATAGAAGAACAAATTGGATTATATTACACAATGTTTGTTTTTCGTTTGTATAACACTCAATACATTTTGTGGTATTCCATCGAAAGTAACCACGTCAGCTAGGGACTCTGCGTGGAGGCCCACACATGATAATCAATTTAATTAGCTAATTTCAGCTCTGCCCCAGGAGCTCTCATTCATGTTTGTATTCTGGTTTTACAAATTTTCATCGATTCACAACA
Source organism: Homalodisca vitripennis (assembly GCF_021130785.1). Taxonomy (NCBI): domain Eukaryota; kingdom Metazoa; phylum Arthropoda; class Insecta; order Hemiptera; family Cicadellidae; genus Homalodisca; species Homalodisca vitripennis. The sequence continues at coordinate 149,074 of NW_025776543.1, forward strand.
AAGGAATCAATTTATAATTAATGTGGTTTACACACATTGCTTTTGTTATTATTGATTTAACAACAAGTATTTTACAATTGCGTTAACAGTGCAGTCATTATTATACAAACGAACATATGTATATTTCAGAAAAATATTATATAACGTGCATTTATTGTATCTATTTAATTTCTTAAAAGAAGTGTAATTGTATACAATAATGTAGGATTATTGGTGGTATATGGGTTATTGAATAACTGCCTTGAGAAAAGGGATTTTAAGGGATCTATAGTTTCATTTGAGCAAAAATTATACTTTTGTGAGACTTCAGGTCTGTTACTATTGGGTTAAAAAGTATAGTTTTTATAATCACGATCGCCAAGTCCCGATTGGTGTTCTAAGGTATCAGAACTGTCTAGTAGTTCTCATGTTGACTGGAAAAATTAGGCCGAATTCATTCGTAATCAAACATCCCAACTTCAATTTTCCTAAACTCTAGGTTTCTACATAGTTAAATTGTAGCACTAGGCCATGAGTGCCAATCTGTCTACAAATATGTTGCCTAAAAGTACCATATTGTGAAGTATTCTCATTATAATCCGACTTTAAAATCATTTGTGGAGTAACACCTAATCTAACTTTCACTAACTAAAATGTGTTTTGCGAACAATAAATTGGGAGGTCTCATTCTTTGGAGACTTTCTGCATTTGGGAATACTTAACTTCCCAAACCATGAAGCTCCTGAAAGACTTCAACCTCCAGGCTGTAGGAACTTCCAAACTCTAAGAGGATCCATGTCTTGGTACTCTCAATATCTTTATGCTTTCGGCCCATATAGCTTTTCGGCATTTAGGTAACTTTGGTTCCTAAAGATTCTCTGCATATGGTTGCAGGTTCCTTCTAGAAGCTTTTAGTGTCTATGGAGCTTTCGGACTCTAGAAGTCGCCACTTCCTAGAACAGTTTTACCATAGCTTTTTTGAACATGAAAAATGCACTCCCGGTACTTTAAAAGGTATAGTACCTAAACCATTCTACAGAATGGTATTACGAATTTTAGTAACTCTTAAATGCAAGAGACTTCAATAATATGTTAATGGTAACTGTGTATAAAATCATTTAACCCTACAAATTCACCCCTTCTTCTTCAAGAAATTCTGCTAAAATTGTTAGATATTCGTTTTAGTACGACGTTTATGCGCCTGAATCTCCAACCCTTTAAAGCAAAAAAGTTTAATAAAATCGTTTACAGATCTTTTTCATTGAACTTATAATGTATCCCAAATAAAAGGGCACCTGAGCTGATCCCTTGGTTAAAATGTTTAACCATCTTTGGTTACCATATATCCCATACGGCATTTATGCTAAATTATTTTAACATACAAATCTAAGATATCAAAGATTGCTGTGAGATAAGTCTTGCATCTAAAAACACCTCATAAATTATTCTCTCTTAACATTTGATACATAGGGCATTTACGCCAATTATTTTAAAAATTAGTGCACACACAAGACGGCTCTAATAGTTTTGGTGATTATTTGGCTCTGCGGAACTGTATTATTTTGGTTGGATTAATCTTACAAAGATTTTTACCTTTTCCTTATATAATGAAACAATCATGCTGACATTTGTAAGGGTCGTTTTATAATTATGAACGTAATCGTAATGATGTATACATGTACAGGAACCAAATTTGAATATGTGAATTACGAAACCATAGAAAATTTAAGTATTTTACCTAAAATGAAAGAAAAACATATGCATTCGAGGAGGAAAGAAATGTGTGGAATTCATTTTTGGAAGTCTTGTTACTTGAAGACATGGAGTTCTCCTTATCACATACAACACATCTTATATTTATCAGGCTGAGCACAACGGTGTGATAGATGTATAAAAAGTGACAAAAACGTATCTTGAATTGTATACTAGGGCAACATTTCTAAATGTCTCCTGAGTCGAAACCTTATGACATTTCATAAATTGAGATTCTTTGATTGATAGTAAAATATAATATGATCCACTCGTTGCTCCTAGTTTATGTTCACGCAATCTCACATTAATTCATGTAACTATACTGTGTATAGCACTATTTCTTCTAGTTACACTATCGTAATCTTTTACAATAATATCATTTTCCCACCAAATGAAAGATTTCCAAAAAGGAACTAGTTGTTTTTTATAAATTGGAAAAACAAACACTCCGATAGTATATTTTTTATTTCTGTTAGACCTTTCGTGCTAAAGGAACATATCATCAGACCCACATACCTATAAGTATATTATTGGAGTGTAACTCGTGCACCCAAAAGTTAATGTAAATGCATTGAACCACATTGTCAGCAGAACTGAATAAAAGACCTCTACATAAAACATTGAGTGATGTATTGGCTTGAATAAGAAAGCTAGCCCTTTGCTTGATTGCTTGCAGTAAAGGGATTGACTTCCATCTTGGGGAATACAGTCGTCTCAGGGGACGGAGAGAAGCAATTGAACTTGTGGTAGAAAATATATCCGCTGCTCACCGCTCCATGTGTCGTTCTAGAATTTCTTTTATCGTTCACTTTTAAAAATACACTCTATTACAATACCACATAATACGATATACAAATACAATATAACAATAGCCTATAACAGTTATCTTATGGAACAAGTTATAAAACGACGATTCATTTCAATTTCAATGCAAAATTGAGTTAATCATAAATATTGAAAAATAATAAATTGTATTAATTAAACAGCATTAAAGTACATTTAAATGAGTAATAAGTTAAATGTTTCACATTTTACGAGCCTCTTTAATAGAATTCTAGATACTTGTATTGCTGAATCTATATATAATTATTTGGGAAAAAATAAATTAGCATAAATTTATATATGGAATATGTACAACTAAGGTAATCTAATAATTATTTTATTTATTTTTAGGCTTTTTAATATAAAGTACGCAAATGACCTTAAAAAGTAAAGATATTAGTGTACAATAAATGCGAAATGATTTCTTACATTTTTCTACGAAGATTTAAATAATATATTACTTTTTTGGCCGAATTTTGCTATACCGCTGGTATATTTTAATTTCATTAAATGTAAACAATCATTGACCAATTAAATAAATTACCCCGTTTCATATCTTGGCTATCTTTACTAGATACGAGGTTTTTTATTTTATCTTATAAACACTGCATTAAATCAAAACCCTGTTTTACCATAGTCAAAAACTAGTTGTAAAATATTATTTAGTTTAACATATGTTCTATATAAAAATATTAAATTAAATTATTGTTAATTCTGTACTTATATTCATTTACCTTTGAGCGATTTTTTGTAGTTCTAAATTGCATATCTATCACGAACCACATAAGTAATAGAATTTTAATTTGCAGTGTTTAATATTTATGAAGTAGCCTAACTAAAACCCGAGCCAAAAATAAAAACTCGGCAGAGTGGGCGCCGCCAGTTGTTTAGCCAACTCTCAAACTTTCTGCATTTATTGTACCGCTGAGTGGTGCAATGATGAAAATACATTTTCTAAACAGCTGGTTCCGTTTCTGTTGAACTTCCTGTTTCTGGGGTTTCGTACCATTGTCTGTCACACATCGCCGTATTGTTCACCAATATTTCTTTAGTGTTAATAAATCTTCCGGATGGACATAAATTCAGATCACCTGGTACACATTAGTTGAGAGTTCAGATTAAAAAACTGTGAGGGACCAAATTAATATTGTGATTGTTTTAAGGAGAGGCCGGTCCCGTTTGATGCTTTATTCTGTCAGTTCTCATGGACCACTGGCCTGTGCGAGGATCTTATAAAACGGAATAATGGGTTTGATACAGAACAAAAAATATTCAATGTTCACGAAACAACTAAATATGAAACATCTACTCACTTCAATTTTTGTCTAAAAATTAATCACACAAGACAATGTAATGTGACACATCTTTGTGATGACTTAGTGATGGATAAACCAAATAATCTGACACAATATAGGTGTGTTACATAAATAATATTATTAGCATTAATATTTTTTAATATTATAACGGAATAAAATTAATGAGCGTAATGAAGTTTGGGTTATATTCTAAATGCTTAATAATAATATAAGAAAAATTCAATGTTAAGCCGTTTTCATTATATTTTCCCATTATATATGGTGTTTCCGACCCGTTAAAACGTCCAGCGGTTTTTTAAACGGATGTTTAGTCTGTGCATGTTTAGTTTCACAACAGATTCACCACTAAATCGACCCAAAAGAAATTGTTGAATTCTGTAAATATACAGAGTGATTAAAAAAGTAATTGATATATTAATATTTAAAATGTCTCAACTACAAATATGCGCAATATTGTGCACACTTTTAAAGACCTTATTAACACTTTAAGGTAAAACATTTAATTATCTCTATTCGTTTCTAAATTGTGATTAAAATCTATAAAAAATAGATTTTACTATTTTATATTCCTGTGATACTTACCCACAAAACAATAAAAACTTTTTGATACTGCAAGACACGAGGATTCAAATGTAACAATGCATGGCCATATAGCCTACAGGGAGAAAGTTAAAATATCATTATTGACAATAAAGGGAACAATATAATTCTCGAATACTCACTTCCATGTGTATAGAGAGAGAGCAATAGTAAGAATATTGTATAGCTTTCAATAATTTCTGTCTTTATAGTTGTATTAAGAAACTAAAGGTATATACAATTATTACAATATTTTATCCCACTTTATGTATTCAGTAAGTAAAAGAAGAAATAGTTATCATAATACTTATTTGCATCATAAAATTTGTAGATATGTAAATTAAAATTCATATTTCTCAGAGCCTGACAGTAAATTTATTATATAGTTTCAATATTCTAACGGGTTTAGAACTGAAAATGAGGGTATAAATTATTCTAAGTGGACTAGACACATTACAAACGCCCTTCCTTTCTACAAAGGGCTATTTTCAATCCCTCGGGAGTAATTTAATAACGTGGCTATTTCACGGATCCTTACTTTCTTACATTGGATGTCTAAACCCAACACTTGTTTACACTTCTACTTCAGTTATATGATATAGAGAGTATGCACAGTGGACCATAAGTCACTTAACAAAAAATGCATTGCATTTGTCACATATATATATTTGACTAACCAGATTACAAAATAAACTACAAAAATCTACATACATGAATGTAAAAAGTCACCTCTCCCTGTATATTGGCAGTAATGTCATTGAATAATAATTATTCAAACCCAAAAAGGCTTTTAAATTATGTTTTTTTAATTACTAGATCCCCGTCATTTATAAATAGATTTCTGTAACAGGGGTTGTTTTAGGAAAATGCTGGAGCTGTTAATAGATTGTTTCCTCGAATGTTAGTCTTATTAATAATGGATGTTTATATAAGTAAAATATTCACTGGGAAACGATGAGTAGCACGTTTTGGGCTTTTAAGGTAACAAAGTTAGCTTGCTTTTAAATTTAAATCCCATTCAAATACGATCCATAGAGGGCTTATGCTGACCACATTCGCATTCATTTTAAATAGAAAAAAACATAATTGCACAGTATTTGTTACATTGTTGTTATGCATGTGCTGGATATTTTGTAACATGTGAACAAAAAGTGAAGAGAAGGTGCACTAGTTTTATTTAAAGAGTTGTATTACACTTCTTGTTGTTTTTATTAATAATACTTCAGAAGGTTTAAATGGTTGTTATAAACCACTTATCTATGTGGATTATATTACATTTACAGGCTCAGATATAAAGCTTCAAGATTTTCAACTTAAACTAAAGAATTTTCAAATAAAGTTTATTAATTTTTTGTTTCAGTTAAATTAATTTGTAATAGTAAGTAAATATATATATATGTTAAACTTAACACATATTTAAATTGTTCTAAACTATTAGGAATAATGTGAGCAATAAATTGAATTGGTGTTTCACACTAATACATCGAATTAAATTAGTACTGACTCACTTTTACTGAAATTAAGGTACGTGATGTCCTGTGATTATTTAGTAATGTAAAACAAATATAAGCATACGATACTTTTGGATTACACACCATACTCAAATTTTGATATTACAAAAGAGATCAATCGTCCTCTTATGAAATATGAGTTCTTATGAACTTTTTAAATGTCACTCGTCACTTGCATATACTCGTTCTACTTTATATTACATTTTATCATGAACAATATAGAACTAGACAGGATTTACATCCTCTGATACACCAAATAATAGGCTCAAAAGTGACATCCCACAGCATTGACTCAGGTTTCATTAAGAAGTTCATTCACAGTAAAATGTATAAAATCATGTAAAAGATTACCCATTGAAATTAATGGTAATCTAAAACTAGTTTATCTGATATTAAAACCTGGCCTATGTCATTTAAGACGTAATGGAAATAAATTAAATTGATCGTATTTGCCTTTTCCAAAGAATTTATGTATATTAAGTGTGATTTATATTCCTTTATATCTCTCATAAAAAAATGCAGAAACGTGGCTTATAAAGTAAGTACTGGAAATACCGCTGAGTCAGTTTTTTCCTTTTCATTTATGTCAGAGAGGTCTGGTATTCAACCAGACAATTAAAGCCACAATAGTTTAAGATAATAATACATGTATTCTACTTGCAGGACCATTAGGAATGTGTAGAACGAAATCCTATCAGATTGCGTTGTCGACATCCCAATTGTAAAATTTTAGAAATTAATTAAAACGTTTTAATTTTCAGTTTGTTGAAAAACATTTTTTGGTTAAAAAAGTGTCATAATATTTAACACCCCTTTGCCTCTCCGTGGAAAGCCATTTTCCAATCTACCATGTTAGCTTCTACAGTTTAATTGAGAGGGTAGTAGTTGGCTGCATATTTATCAATTAACGACTGATGTGGCGTCTACATAATGATAAATATGTCTTCGTTATCGCTTGCTGCCAGCTTTTTCGTAATTTCACGCTGTCATTGTTGAATTTATCTTCATTCTTAATTACTATTACCTCAATCCCTTACCATATTTTGATTTGTAGTAAGGAGTTTTACAAGCAGTTGGAATCGTCAAACATTTATGTTTTTAATCAACCGTAGTGGCATGCCCTCCTCACAAGACTAGCTCTGATTCACTTTCCATGGCAAGCACTCCGCTTGTACCATGCCTTGGCTCACTGTCCATTACAAAACACTCCACATGGAACATGCCGTGACTAACGTTGAGCCGGGGCTCAGTTTGGGCAATTTATTTTTTGTCTATTATTTTCCCACCTCGGCCACTCTTGTCAGTCGGTGGGGGAGTCACTCCTTCTAGTATTGATTTTCTGCCTGGTTGGACTGATTGGTTGAGGTCAGCTGGTTGACCTTGACTAGTTTACCGACCAGCTGTTCACCGGCACCGGCACCGGCTACTGTTCGGAGCGGTCAGACTGTTCGGAGACACGTTCGGAGAAGCTACTGCGTTTGCTGTCTGTTCGCTGCTCGTCCCGTTCCACATGGCTGGCTAATTCTCCGACTTTCGGCAGGTAAATGTTCTTTTGCACTCTCTTAACTTATTTAGTTGGCGGTTTTTCTCTCCCACCCAGACATATATTATCGTAGATTAGTTATAAGTAATTTATATATATTTTTGTAACTTGTGTTCCTCGTGTACGTGTTCGTGTCGCAAAGTGTTCGTTCCTGTCTTTCGTACATTCTAAAATTTGTTAATTTATTTACTTTGCCAGTTAAGTTTTCTATTTTTGCTCTAGTGCTTTCTAACTGATCCGTTCGGCGAACGGAAATTATTTATTCCGTGTACACACTTTGATTTTTTTAGTGTAAGCGAGACGGTACAGACTTTGCAAATTTTTGTTACCTCGTGTTTTGTGTTGCGTGCAAAATTGGGTGGCAACATTCATGATTTCAATTTTATTATTTAATTATTGCCTATATAGTAGCGTGAAATGATTAGAATTTAATTATTGTTATTTGGGAAATAATGTATTGTTATTATTTGTAATTTATATAATTATTATTAGGCCTACCTTACAATTAATATTTAATAGCAAAATGTAAATTATTATAATATTATAATAGAATGATTAAAATCCAGCGAATTTTAGTTACAAGTAATTGTTATCACGCTTAATCATTTAGTATGGCTGTTCTAGCCTATAAGTAAATGTTTATATATTTGAAAATTTGTTTGGTTTGTAATATTTAATATTGTCACCAAGTAGTATCTTATAATACTTGGTGTCTTGAGGTATTTTTGGAAAATAGTCTTCTGATACTTAAAAGGTACTGTTAGTTACAGATTGTTATTTTTTTTAATTGTTAAATTTTAAATATTTTATTATACTTTGGCAAACATAATTAAGTTTTTATTATTTCTCGGGTTGTAGTAAAGTTGTTCTGAATATCTACTGGTTATGTTGGGATTCTATAGGGTCCCCGTGAGTGCCGTCAGCGGGACTGATGCGGCGAGTCTGCCCACAGCACTGAAACCAACTGAATGCCCGCGCCCTGCCAGCGCTATTGGACCGGCATCCAACCGGAGTGTAGTGCTCCCATTAATTTCTTCTGGAACAAGGTTGGATCAGAAATGTTTTTTTACTTCTTATACCCCTTGAGAGGATAGGCTTGTATGGAGCGCTGCCAGATGTTAGATCTGGAGGAGGGCCAGTATATTAGCCAGTATTATTTAGTTTAGTTACATGAACTGAAGGGGAGGATTTCATCTTTAATTCGGATTCGTGGAGGCAACTAAGCCCCCCCGCCTCCTTCGAAAATTGGCTTTAAATATTTTTTTTTAATTTTCGGCTACAAACTTGAAACCAAATTACTTTTTAAAATTAGTGGGCCTAGAAATTCTACAACCTTTTCCCTCCCCTCAGTTCATAAAAAATTACCTGTTAAAATTTTTAGATTTACTACTGCCGTACCTGATATTATGTTATTTAGTATATTATATTATTTATTTATTATGTTATTGTGTTTCTATTTATTATGTTATTGTCTTTATTGGAATTCTATTGATTGTTGTTATTTAGTTATTAAGTTACGCGGTGCACCGTGGTGCTGAAGTAATTGTATTTTGCATGGAAATGTTTGCCACCTACTAATTATATTTCTTGTACTCGAAATCTTGTCTCTTTTTGTCTCTTCCCACTAGTGGCATGTGATTGTTTTTTTTTTCATGATTTGCTCCGAGTTTGGGAGGGGCACGCTTCCGAGGCCTCCTGTATTTTTCACTAACTCGGAACAAAATGGTAGCAGAGCGTGGTTACGTGTTTTTACCCTCTGCGGGCCCGGGGTTTTTGTTTTGCCACTGGTGGTGAGAGAGATGAGTTGAAGTTGTTAGTTGACTTCCTGCGCCTGTGCCGTCTCGCTGTGCTATTTTTTCGCCGATCTACAGGAAGTGTGTAAACTTGTTTATTATTTTCGGATTCTTGTTACTTGTGTGTTTTTGTTATATCTTGTCTTCGTTGTTTTTTTTTCTGGTTTTGTTCTGGTACGGCGTAGTGTTTTGCTGTGGTATTTTGGATTCGCTGACGTGTTTCATGGACGGCAGGAATTCTGGGGACCCTGCTGAGAGTGTTGTTTCACTGCGTTCACTTGTCGCCTTAGTTATTGATTTGTTAGTCGTTGACTTCGAGTCAGTGTGTGTTACTTGTTAGTCTGTGTCATTTATTTATTTATCATGCCTGTCTCTCTGGTGCCTGAATACTTGTTGAAGGAGGATCTCCATTTTGAGTTGTTGGCTCATGGGCTTACTCCGGGTTCCGACTGCGAGTCCATGCGGAAGCAACTGCGGGATAATATGGACCTGGACACGACTTGGCCTAGGGATTTGACGTTCCAGAAACAGAGGCCCATTTTGGAGGCTAAGTTGGAGACTTTTGAAAATAGTCAGGAGGACTGGTTGGAGTCGCCGCCTACTGGCCGAGAGAGGGCTAGGTATTTGTCCCGGCTTACCCATCTACATATGAGGCTGTCGCTACTTAGATCCAAGCTTACCAGTTTCTGGTGATAGGGAGTGGTTGGAGGAACGCATCACCTTGGTGGACGGCCTGCTGACTGTACTCGAGAGGGACGAGGGGGCAAAGGCTCCTGAAAAAACTGTGTCTGCGGTTGACTCTGCTGCGGCTGTTAAGGGTGAAGGCCAGATCCCTGGATCAGTCGTTGCGGAGGTGTCTGGTGTGGACGGGGCCCGGGGGCCTGTGACCCAAATGCCTGCTGGATCTGGAGGACTGGGGACTGTGGTGACGGGATCCTTTATTCAGTATCACAAGCTTCCGAACCCACTTACCCCGTTGCTGCAGCGACTACCAACGGTGGATGGTCTAGATACTGAAGCCTTGCTGCGGTTTCTTTCTGAGATCCTGCGACTGCATGACTTGCCTGGTCTTCATGGAGCGAGCTTCCTGCATGTCATCTCTCCGTTTTGTAGGCCACCTTTGGGTGACTGTCTGGTTCGAGTTCTCCAGAGGGGTGGTACCCTGGATGATTTTCATAGGGAGGCATTGGATTTCTTTGTTCCTGGTCAGTTGAGGGAACGTCTCCGTGTGGAGAAATTCTTTAGGCCTCAGGGCAACGGAGAGAGTTTGGCTAAGTTTGTGGCCGAGGTGAGGGACACTGATAGGGTGTTAAGGCTCAATATCCCCGAAAGTACTGTGGTCACCACCATTCTTGAGGGTCTCAATCCTGAAGAGAGGTCCCGTCTAGTTTTTGCTGGTCGCCCTTCCACCTTTTCTGAACTGGACCGTCTGTGCATTGCTTCGCGCAGCGTGCAGTTTGCTGACCGGCAGAGGGCGGAGAGGAACAATCATCGTTCCATCCAGCCCTCCAGGGCTGTCACGGCCGTACAGAATCCCGTGGATGGGCCACATCACTCTGGTGGGCTTCATCCACCCATCTGCTATGCCTGTGGTGAACGAGGTCATACTCGTCGGGAGTGTCCTAGGAGATATCGCACTGGTCCAAAAAACTAGATCAAAGGGGGGTTTTCTCTGAAGTTCCCCCGAGGTCTAAGAAAAAATTTCAAAAAAATAGTACCTGTGCGAAAAATTTGATTAATAGTTTGGACACTATGAGCCTAGCAGAAAAGGGAAACCTACGGCTTAGGACAGCATCTTCGGTGTGCCCTTATATCAATATCTTAGTGGGAGACTCAGTGCATAAGGCCCTAGTTGATTCCGGGTCAGCCTGTAGCCTCATCTCTTCCCGTCTTTTTGAAGCCATTTCAAGGTTAGGTTTGGTGAAGCACACCGAGGAGTCTTCTTTAACTTGCTGGACTGCTTCTAATTCCCCTCTTCCAATTTCGAGGAAGGCTTCAATCAAGTTTAAGGTTGAATGTTTTTCATGGGTGTGGAGCTTCCTTGTGGCCCAGGACCTGAGTATGGATTGTATTTTGGGGGCGGATTTTATTCAAAAGACTGGTTTGGTGCTGGATCTTCAGGCGGGCCAGTCTTATTTCAAATTCAATCGGCGAGTGTCAGTCCCCTTTTCTGATAAATGCAAATCGACGCCACAGGTTGGTGAGGTGGAGTGTGAGGAAGGTTCTGCCCCTGAGGACCCGTTCGGTCACTTGGATGAGGAGCAAGCTGGGGTTCTCCGTGAGCTTTGCTCAAGATTTCCGGAGGTCCTCACACCCAAGCTCGGTTCTACCCATCTTATTGAATATGAAATTCGTCTGACTGACACTCAGCCAGTACGCTCCCACCCATACAAGTTGGCTCCTCCAAAGATGGAGGTTATGCGTGGTATCATCAAGGATCTCTTGGATCAAGGAGTTATTGAGCCCTCAAACTCATCGTATGCCAGTCCAGCGTTCTTGGTTCCAAAGCCTAATGGAAAACATCGTATGGTGGTTGACCTAAGAAAACTTAATGCCAAAATTGAAATAGACTCAGTGCCTCTCCCCGATCTCCATTCTGCTTTTGATTGGTTCGGTAAGGCCAAATTTTTCACTATATTTGATTTGAACCAAGCATATCATCAGATTCCGTTGAAGAAGGAATCACGTCCTCTCACGGCCTTCTGTGTTCCGTGGAATTTGTATCAGTACCGATCTGTGCCTATGGGGCTAGCTGTGGGGGCCCAAACGTTAACTAGGTTGCTCGACTCCATCTTCCACGATGTGAAGTTCAGGTATGTCTTTAATTATCTTGATGACCTTCTGGTCTACAGTGAGTCTTTCACGGAACACGTTAAACATCTTGAGGAGGTCTTGGTTAGGTTGGGTAGGGCTGGCCTTACAGTCAATCCGGAGAAGGTGTCTTACGCCCAGTCTGAAATATCGTTTCTCGGTCACCTCGTGTCGTCTAGGGGTGTATCTATAGACCCTGCCAGGACCCAAGGCATTCGGGATTTCCCTCCTCCGAAGGATGCCAAGGGTGTTGCCAGATTCATCGGCATGGTTAATTTCTACCGTAGGTTTATTCCTGACTTTGCCGAGGTGGCCGCCCCTCTGAACGCCTTAAGAAGGAAAGACGCAAAGTTCGTTTGGGGTGAAGATCAAGAACGTGCTTTTCAACTGCTTAGGGAGGCCATTATCCAACCTCCTGTGCTGCGAATACTGGACTTTAGTAGGCCCTTCATCTTGCAGACTGACTCCTCATCCTGTGCTGTAGGAGCTGTGCTTTCTCAAGAATTCGACGGCGCTCGGCAACCTATAGCTTTTGCATCTAGGACTTTGACCCTTCAGGAAAAGAAATCTTCTATTTATGAGCTGGAGTGTCTGGCGGTCGTTTTCGGCATGGATAAGTTTCGGAGGTTCCTAGAGCATTCCGAATTTCTGCTGGAAACTGACAATCAGGCTCTTTCCTGGCTATTGGCCCATCCTCGACAACTCGGGAAGATTGGTCGCTGGGTTGTCAAAATTGCGGCCTTTAAATTCAGGGTGCAGCACATTCGCGGCACCCAAAACGTCGTCGCCGATGCTCTTTCTAGAATGTATCATCTACCCAGCGATCCTGTTGATTCTCAAGCACCGTTGTGTGGGACTGTGATGTTGGATTTCCCTGCTGCCTTTGAGAGTTTTGGCTCTCACCAACTTCAAGACCCCGAGTTGTCAAACATCATTGGTGAGCTCCAGGAGGGAGAAGCCCACTCTCCTTACTTCTTGTCCAAGGGTGTCCTCTGCTGTCGTGCCCGACGCGGAGGTGGTCCCAAGATTGTTCTGCCGAGTGCCCTCATACCGATGGTCTTTTCCTACTTTCATGTTTCTCCCGTGGGCGGTCATTTAGGTATTCACAAGACCATCGCTAAAATCAGAGATAAGTTCATCTGGAAGAGTATGGACAGAGACATTGCTGGTAGAGTACGAGCTTGTCATCTTTGCTCGGTCAGTAAACCAGCACAAAATACCAAATTAGGACTTCTTTCCTCCGAGGTGGCGGAGCGGCCTCTTGAGAAAGTGTTCATTGACTATGTGGGACCCTTTCCCCGTAGCAAGTCAGGGAACACCTCCCTGCTTGTCGCTGTGGATGCTTTCTCTAAGTTTTGCTGGTTGATTCCTCTTAGGAGTGCCACGGCGTCGCTCACCGTCAAGGCACTCAAGTCCCGCCTTCTACAGAATTTTGGAGTGCCCGCCACCTTCGTCTCGGATAACGGCACACAATTCGTGTCGAGGGAGTTTCATCGCTTCTGTTTTGGGCATGGAATCAAACATGTTACTACATCTCCTTACTACCCCCAGCCTTCTCATGCTGAGCGGGTCAACCGCAATCTCAGAGCCGCCCTCATCGCTTATCACGCTGAGAAACAAACTACCTGGGATGAAAACCTGAGCTGGCTTCAGTTAGCCTTCAATTCTGCTCTTCACGAAAGTCATGATTCCACGCCTTTTCAGGTCATGTTTAGTCGTCCTCCTTCTGATCCCTTGTCTAATCTCTGGAGTCTGGATGGTCTTCTACCAGTACCTGGTACTCCCAATGTAAGTGACACTTGGGAAGCAGTCAGGGTTAAGCTCCTACAGTCTAGGGAAAGGGTGAGGAGGAAATTCAATAAGGGACGTATTGCTAACCCCTTCCAGGTGGGGGATCTTGTCTTTTGTAAGGCCCATCCGGTCAGTTCGGCCGTGGATAAACGGGCAGCCAAACTTTGCTATCGGTGGACAGGTCCCCACCGGATTCTTCGTTTTCTCTCCCCAGTTACTGCTGAGTTGGTTGATCCCGTATCGGGGAGGTTGTGGCGGAAGGCCCATGTTTCTCATCTGAAGGCCTTCCGTGGTGATACCTCTGGTCATGCTCTGGATACTGGTGCGGCTGCGGGGGTGTCCGGGGACTGATCACCCCTGGTTTTCCCTGTGGTGTCGTTTTACTCTCTTTCTATTTTCTTCTTTCTCCAAGAGAGGCGCCTCTCAAAATTTCAGGAGGATCGTGTTTTGTCTGCCTCCTGCTCAGGACTTCGGTTCCTGTTAGGGTTCTCGACTTCCCGTTTCCTGTGCCAGAGCTTGTTGGTTCTTCTTTCAGTGGGGGAGAGGTTTTGTTTGGGGTTGCACCCTTTTTAGTGGGGGAGGTTGAGCCGGGGCTCAGTTTGGGCAATTTATTTTTTGTCTATTATTTTCCCACCTCGGCCACTCTTGTCAGTCGGTGGGGGGAGTCACTCCTTCAAGTATTGATTTTCTGCCTGGTTGGACTGATTGGTTGAGGTCAGCTGGTTGACCTTGACTAGTTTACCGACCAGCTGTTCACCGGCACCGGCACCGGCTACTGTTCGGAGCGGTCAGACTGTTCGGAGACACGTTCGGAGAAGCTACTGCGTTTGCTGTCTGTTCGCTGCTCGTCCCGTTCCACATGGCTGGCTAATTCTCCGACTTTCGGCAGGTAAATGTTCTTTTGCACTCTCTTAACTTATTTAGTTGGCGGTTTTTCTCTCCCACCCAGACATATATTATCGTAGATTAGTTATAAGTAATTTATATATATTTTTGTAACTTGTGTTCCTCGTGTACGTGTTCGTGTCGCAAAGTGTTCGTTTCCTGTCTTTCGTACATTCTAAAATTTGTTAATTTATTTACTTTGCCAGTTAAGTTTTCTATTTTTGCTCTAGTGCTTTCTAACTGATCCGTTCGGCGAACGGAAATTATTTATTCCGTGTACACACTTTGATTTTTTTAGTGTAAGCGAGACGGTACAGACTTTGCAAATTTTTGTTACCTCGTGTTTTGTGTTGCGTGCAAAATTGGGTGGCAACATTCATGATTTCAATTTTATTATTTAATTATTGCCTATATAGTAGCGTGAAATGATTAGAATTTAATTATTGTTATTTGGGAAATAATGTATTGTTATTATTTGTAATTTATATAATTATTATTAGGCCTACCTTACAATTAATATTTAATAGCAAAATGTAAATTATTATAATATTATAATAGAATGATTAAAATCCAGCGAATTTTAGTTACAAGTAATTGTTATCACGCTTAATCATTTAGTATGGCTGTTCTAGCCTATAAGTAAATGTTTATATATTTGAAAATTTGTTTGGTTTGTAATATTTAATATTGTCACCAAGTAGTATCTTATAATACTTGGTGTCTTGAGGTATTTTTGGAAAATAGTCTTCTGATACTTAAAAGGTACTGTTAGTTACAGATTGTTATTTTTTTTAATTGTTAAATTTTAAATATTTTATTATACTTTGGCAAACATAATTAAGTTTTTATTATTTCTCGGGTTGTAGTAAAGTTGTTCTGAATATCTACTGGTTATGTTGGGATTCTATAGGGTCCCCGTGAGTGCCGTCAGCGGGACTGATGCGGCGAGTCTGCCCACAGCACTGAAACCAACTGAATGCCCGCGCCCTGCCAGCGCTATTGGACCGGCATCCAACCGGAGTGTAGTGCTCCCATTAATTTCTTCTGGAACAAGGTTGGATCAGAAATGTTTTTTACTTCTTATACCCCTTGAGAGGATAGGCTTGTATGGAGCGCTGCCAGATGTTAGATCTGGAGGAGGGCCAGTATATTAGCCAGTATTATTTAGTTTAGTTACATGAACTGAAGGGGAGGATTTCATCTTTAATTCGGATTCGTGGAGGCAACTAAGCCCCCCCGCCTCCTTCGAAAATTGGCTTTAAATATTTTTTTTTAATTTTCGGCTACAAACTTGAAACCAAATTACTTTTTAAAATTAGTGGGCCTAGAAATTCTACAACCTTTTCCCTCCCCTCAGTTCATAAAAAATTACCTGTTAAAATTTTTAGATTTACTACTGCCGTACCTGATATTATGTTATTTATAGACCAAATTTCTATTTATTGTGTTATTTATTATGTTATTGTTTCTATTTATTATGTTATTGTCTTTATTGGAATTCTATTGATTGTTGTTATTTAGTTATTAAGTTACGCGGTGCACCGTGGTGCTGAAGTAATTGTATTTTGCATGGAAATGTTTGCCACCTACTAATTATATTTCTTGTACTCGAAATCTTGTCTCTTTTTGTCTCTTCCCACTAGTGGCATGTGATTGTTTTTTTTTTCATGATTTGCTCCGAGTTTGGGAGGGGCACGCTTCCGAGGCCTCCTGTATTTTTCACTAACTCGGAACAAAATGGTAGCAGAGCGTGGTTACGTGTTTTTACCCTCTGCGGGCCCGGGGTTTTTGTTTTGCCACTGGTGGTGAGAGAGATGAGTTGAAGTTGTTAGTTGACTTCCTGCGCCTGTGCCGTCTCGCTGTGCTATTTTTCGCCGATCTACAGGAAGTGTGTAAACTTGTTTATTATTTTCGGATTCTTGTTACTTGTGTGTGTTTTTGTTATATCTTGTCTTCGTTGTTTTTTTTTTCTGGTTTTGTTCTGGTACGGCGTAGTGTTTTGCTGTGGTATTTTGGATTCGCTGACGTGTTTCATGGACGGCAGGAATTCTGGGGACCCTGCTGAGAGTGTTGTTTCACTGCGTTCACTTGTCGCCTTAGTTATTGATTTGTTAGTCGTTGACTTCGAGTCAGTGTGTGTTACTTGTTAGTCTGTGTCATTTATTTATTTATCATGCCTGTCTCTCTGGTGCCTGAATACTTGTTGAAGGAGGATCTCCATTTTGAGTTGTTGGCTCGTGGGCTTACTCCGGGTTCCGACTGCGAGTCCATGCGGAAGCAACTGCGGGATAATATGGACCTGGACACGACTTGGCCTAGGGATTTGACGTTCCAGAAACAGAGGCCCATTTTGGAGGCTAAGTTGGAGACTTTTGAAAATAGTCAGGAGGACTGGTTGGAGTCGCCGCCTACTGGCCGAGAGAGGGCTAGGTATTTGTCCCGGCTTACCCATCTACATATGAGGCTGTCGCTACTTAGATCCAAGCTTACCAGTTCTGGTGATAGGGAGTGGTTGGAGGAACGCATCACCTTGGTGGACGGCCTGCTGACTGTACTCGAGAGGGACGAGGGGGCAAAGGCTCCTGAAAAAACTGTGTCTGCGGTTGACTCTGCTGCGGCTGTTAAGGGTGAAGGCCAGATCCCTGGATCAGTCGTTGCGGAGGTGTCTGGTGTGGACGGGGCCCGGGGGCCTGTGACCCAAATGCCTGCTGGATCTGGAGGACTGGGGACTGTGGTGACGGGATCCTTTATTCAGTATCACAAGCTTCCGAACCCACTTACCCCGTTGCTGCAGCGACTACCAACGGTGGATGGTCTAGATACTGAAGCCTTGCTGCGGTTTCTTTCTGAGATCCTGCGACTGCATGACTTGCCTGGTCTTCATGGAGCGAGCTTCCTGCATGTCATCTCTCCGTTTTGTAGGCCACCTTTGGGTGACTGTCTGGTTCGAGTTCTCCAGAGGGGTGGTACCCTGGATGATTTTCATAGGGAGGCATTGGATTTCTTTGTTCCTGGTCAGTTGAGGGAACGTCTCCGTGTGGAGAAATTCTTTAGGCCTCAGGGCAACGGAGAGAGTTTGGCTAAGTTTGTGGCCGAGGTGAGGGACACTGATAGGGTGTTAAGGCTCAATATCCCCGAAAGTACTGTGGTCACCACCATTCTTGAGGGTCTCAATCCTGAAGAGAGGTCCCGTCTAGTTTTTGCTGGTCGCCCTTCCACCTTTTCTGAACTGGACCGTCTGTGCATTGCTTCGCGCAGCGTGCAGTTTTGCTGACCGGCAGAGGGCGGAGAGGAACAATCATCGTTCCATCCAGCCCTCCAGGGCTGTCACGGCCGTACAGAATCCCGTGGATGGGCCACATCACTCTGGTGGGCTTCATCCACCCATCTGCTATGCCTGTGGTGAACGAGGTCATACTTGTCGGGAGTGTCCTAGGAGATATCGCACTGGTCCAAAAAACTAGATCAAAGGGGGTTTTCTCTGAAGTTCCCCCGAGGTCTAAGAAAAAATTTCAAAAAAATAGTAGTACCTGTGCGAAAAATTTGATTAATAGTTTGGACACTATGAGCCTAGCAGAAAAGGGAAACCTACGGCTTAGGACAGCATCTTCGGTGTGCCCTTATATCAATATCTTAGTGGGAGACTCAGTGCATAAGGCCCTATTTGATTCCGGGTCAGCCTGTAGCCTCATCTCTTCCCGTCTTTTTGAAGCCATTTCAAGGTTAGGTTTGGTGAAGCACACCGAGGAG
This sequence comes from Homalodisca vitripennis, assembly GCF_021130785.1. NCBI lineage: Eukaryota > Metazoa > Arthropoda > Insecta > Hemiptera > Cicadellidae > Homalodisca > Homalodisca vitripennis. The sequence continues at coordinate 167,606 of NW_025776543.1, forward strand.
TCTTCTTTAACTTGCTGGACTGCTTCTAATTCCCCTCTTCCAATTTCGAGGAAGGCTTCAATCAAGTTTAAGGTTGAATGTTTTTCATGGGTGTGGAGCTTCCTTGTGGCCCAGGACCTGAGTATGGATTGTATTTTGGGGGCGGATTTTATTCAAAAGACTGGTTTGGTGCTGGATCTTCAGGCGGGCCAGTCTTATTTCAAATTCAATCGGCGAGTGTCAGTCCCCTTTTCTGATAAATGCAAATCGACGCCACAGGTTGGTGAGGTGGAGTGTGAGGAAGGTTCTGCCCCTGAGGACCCGTTCGGTCACTTGGATGAGGAGCAAGCTGGGGTTCTCCGTGAGCTTTGCTCAAGATTTCCGGAGGTCCTCACACCCAAGCTCGGTTCTACCCATCTTATTGAATATGAAATTCGTCTGACTGACACTCAGCCAGTACGCTCCCACCCATACAAGTTGGCTCCTCCAAAGATGGAGGTTATGCGTGGTATCATCAAGGATCTCTTGGATCAAGGAGTTATTGAGCCCTCAAACTCATCGTATGCCAGTCCAGCGTTCTTGGTTCCAAAGCCTAATGGAAAACATCGTATGGTGGTTGACCTAAGAAAACTTAATGCCAAAATTGAAATAGACTCAGTGCCTCTCCCCGATCTCCATTCTGCTTTTGATTGGTTCGGTAAGGCCAAATTTTTCACTATATTTGATTTGAACCAAGCATATCATCAGATTCCGTTGAAGAAGGAATCACGTCCTCTCACGGCCTTCTGTGTTCCGTGGAATTTGTATCAGTACCGATCTGTGCCTATGGGGCTAGCTGTGGGGGCCCAAACGTTAACTAGGTTGCTCGACTCCATCTTCCACGATGTGAAGTTCAGGTATGTCTTTAATTATCTTGATGACCTTCTGGTCTACAGTGAGTCTTTCACGGAACACGTTAAACATCTTGAGGAGGTCTTGGTTAGGTTGGGTAGGGCTGGCCTTACAGTCAATCCGGAGAAGGTGTCTTACGCCCAGTCTGAAATATCGTTTCTTCTCGGTCACCTCGTGTCGTCTAGGGGTGTATCTATAGACCCTGCCAGGACCCAAGGCATTCGGGATTTCCCTCCTCCGAAGGATGCCAAGGGTGTTGCCAGATTCATCGGCATGGTTAATTTCTACCGTAGGTTTATTCCTGACTTTGCCGAGGTGGCCGCCCCTCTGAACGCCTTAAGAAGGAAAGACGCAAAGTTCGTTTGGGGTGAAGATCAAGAACGTGCTTTTCAACTGCTTAGGGAGGCCATTATCCAACCTCCTGTGCTGCGAATACTGGACTTTAGTAGGCCCTTCATCTTGCAGACTGACTCCTCATCCTGTGCTGTAGGAGCTGTGCTTTCTCAAGAATTCGACGGCGCTCGGCAACCTATAGCTTTTGCATCTAGGACTTTGACCCTTCAGGAAAAGAAATCTTCTATTTATGAGCTGGAGTGTCTGGCGGTCGTTTTCGGCATGGATAAGTTTCGGAGGTTCCTAGAGCATTCCGAATTTCTGCTGGAAACTGACAATCAGGCTCTTTCCTGGCTATTGGCCCATCCTCGACAACTCGGGAAGATTGGTCGCTGGGTTGTCAAAAATTGCGGCCTTTAAATTCAGGGTGCAGCACATTCGCGGCACCCAAAACGTCGTCGCCGATGCTCTTTCTAGAATGTATCATCTACCCAGCGATCCTGTTGATTCTCAAGCACCGTTGTGTGGGACTGTGATGTTGGATTTCCCTGCTGCCTTTGAGAGTTTTGGCTCTCACCAACTTCAAGACCCCGAGTTGTCAAACATCATTGGTGAGCTCCAGGAGGGAGAAGCCCACTCTCCTTACTTCTTGTCCAAGGGTGTCCTCTGCTGTCGTGCCCGACGCGGAGGTGGTCCCAAGATTGTTCTGCCGAGTGCCCTCATACCGATGGTCTTTTCCTACTTTCATGTTTCTCCCGTGGGCGGTCATTTAGGTATTCACAAGACCATCGCTAAAATCAGAGATAAGTTCATCTGGAAGAGTATGGACAGAGACATTGCTGGTAGAGTACGAGCTTGTCATCTTTGCTCGGTCAGTAAACCAGCACAAAATACCAAATTAGGACTTCTTTCCTCCGAGGTGGCGGAGCGGCCTCTTGAGAAAGTGTTCATTGACTATGTGGGACCCTTTCCCCGTAGCAAGTCAGGGAACACCTCCCTGCTTGTCGCTGTGGATGCTTTCTCTAAGTTTTGCTGGTTGATTCCTCTTAGGAGTGCCACGGCGTCGCTCACCGTCAAGGCACTCAAGTCCCGCCTTCTACAGAATTTTGGAGTGCCCGCCACCTTCGTCTCGGATAACGGCACACAATTCGTGTCGAGGGAGTTTCATCGCTTCTGTTTTGGGCATGGAATCAAACATGTTACTACATCTCCTTACTACCCCCAGCCTTCTCATGCTGAGCGGGTCAACCGCAATCTCAGAGCCGCCCTCATCGCTTATCACGCTGAGAAACAAACTACCTGGGATGAAAACCTGAGCTGGCTTCAGTTAGCCTTCAATTCTGCTCTTCACGAAAGTCATGATTCCACGCCTTTTCAGGTCATGTTTTAGTCGTCCTCCTTCTGATCCCTTGTCTAATCTCTGGAGTCTGGATGGTCTTCTACCAGTACCTGGTACTCCCAATGTAAGTGACACTTGGGAAGCAGTCAGGGTTAAGCTCCTACAGTCTAGGGAAAGGGTGAGGAGGAAATTCAATAAGGGACGTATTGCTAACCCCTTCCAGGTGGGGGATCTTGTCTTTTGTAAGGCCCATCCGGTCAGTTCGGCCGTGGATAAACGGGCAGCCAAACTTTGCTATCGGTGGACAGGTCCCCACCGGATTCTTCGTTTTCTCTCCCCAGTTACTGCTGAGTTGGTTGATCCCGTATCGGGGAGGTTGTGGCGGAAGGCCCATGTTTCTCATCTGAAGGCCTTCCGTGGTGATACCTCTGGTCATGCTCTGGATACTGGTGCGGCTGCGGGGGTGTCCGGGGACTGATCACCCCTGGTTTTCCCTGTGGTGTCGTTTTACTCTCTTTCTATTTTCTTCTTTCTCCAAGAGAGGCGCCTCTCAAAATTTCAGGAGGATCGTGTTTTGTCTGCCTCCTGCTCAGGACTTCGGTTCCTGTTAGGGTTCTCGACTTCCCGTTTCCTGTGCCAGAGCTTGTTGGTTCTTCTTTCAGTGGGGGAGAGGTTTTGTTTGGGGTTGCACCCTTTTTAGTGGGGGAGGTTGAGCCGGGGCTCAGTTTGGGCAATTTATTTTTTGTCTATTATTTTCCCACCTCGGCCACTCTTGTCAGTCGGTGGGGGAGTCACTCCTTCTAGTATTGATTTTCTGCCTGGTTGGACTGATTGGTTGAGGTCAGCTGGTTGACCTTGACTAGTTTACCGACCAGCTGTTCACCGGCACCGGCACCGGCTACTGTTTCGGAGCGGTCAGACTGTTCGGAGACACGTTCGGAGAAGCTACTGCGTTTGCTGTCTGTTCGCTGCTCGTCCCCGTTCCACATGGCTGGCTAATTCTCCGACTTTCGGCAGGTAAATGTTCTTTTGCACTCTCTTAACTTATTTAGTTGGCGGTTTTTCTCTCCCACCCAGACATATATTATCGTAGATTAGTTATAAGTAATTTATATATATTTTTGTAACTTGTGTTCCTCGTGTACGTGTTCGTGTCGCAAAGTGTTCGTTCCTGTCTTTCGTACATTCTAAAATTTGTTAATTTATTTACTTTGCCAGTTAAGTTTTCTATTTTTGCTCTAGTGCTTTCTAACTGATCCGTTCGGCGAACGGAAATTATTTATTCCGTGTACACACTTTGATTTTTTTAGTGTAAGCGAGACGGTACAGACTTTGCAAATTTTTGTTACCTCGTGTTTTGTGTTGCGTGCAAAATTGGGTGGCAACATTCATGATTTCAATTTTATTATTTAATTATTGCCTTTATAGTAGCGTGAAATGATTAGAATTTAATTATTGTTATTTGGGAAATAATGTATTGTTATTATTTGTAATTTATATAATTATTATTAGGCCTACCTTACAATTAATATTTAATAGCAAAATGTAAATTATTATAATATTATAATAGAATGATTAAAATCCAGCGAATTTTAGTTACAAGTAATTGTTATCACGCTTAATCATTTAGTATGGCTGTTCTAGCCTATAAGTAAATGTTTATATATTTGAAAATTTGTTTGGTTTGTAATATTTAATATTGTCACCAAGTAGTATCTTATAATACTTGGTGTCTTGAGGTATTTTTGGAAAATAGTCTTCTGATACTTAAAAGGTACTGTTAGTTACAGATTGTTATTTTTTTTAATTGTTAAATTTTAAATATTTTATTATACTTTGGCAAACATAATTAAGTTTTTATTATTTCTCGGGTTGTAGTAAAGTTGTTCTGAATATCTACTGGTTATGTTGGGATTCTATAGGGTCCCCGTGAGTGCCGTCAGCGGGACTGATGCGGCGAGTCTGCCCACAGCACTGAAACCAACTGAATGCCCGCGCCCTGCCAGCGCTATTGGACCGGCATCCAACCGGAGTGTAGTGCTCCCATTAATTTCTTCTGGAACAAGGTTGGATCAGAAATGTTTTTTACTTCTTATACCCCTTGAGAGGATAGGCTTGTATGGAGCGCTGCCAGATGTTAGATCTGGAGGAGGGCCAGTATATTAGCCAGTATTATTTAGTTTAGTTACATGAACTGAAGGGGAGGATTTCATCTTTAATTCGGATTCGTGGAGGCAACTAAGCCCCCCGCCTCCTTCGAAAATTGGCTTTAAATATTTTTTTTTAATTTTCGGCTACAAACTTGAAACCAAATTACTTTTTAAAATTAGTGGGCCTAGAAATTCTACAACCTTTTCCCTCCCCTCAGTTCATGAAAAATTACCTGTTAAAATTTTTAGATTTACTACTGCCGTACCTGATATTATGTTATTTAGTATATTATATTATTTATTTATTATGTTATTGTTTCTATTTATTATGTTATTGTCTTTATTGGAATTCTATTGATTGTTGTTTATTTAGTTATTAAGTTACGCGGTGCACCGTGGTGCTGAAGTAATTGTATTTTGCATGGAAATGTTTGCCACCTACTAATTATATTTCTTGTACTCGAAATCTTGTCTCTTTTTGTCTCTTCCCACTAGTGGCATGTGATTGTTTTTTTTTCATGATTTGCTCCGAGTTTGGGAGGGGCACGCTTCCGAGGCCTCCTGTATTTTTCACTAACTCGGAACAACGTAAAAAAACATTAGGTTAGCTTTTAGACCATTACTTAATCTTAAAGTAGTACAACAAGTTTAGTAGAGCATAAGTCTTTTGTCAGTCATAATAATAAATATATAAAGGCCAGCAAACTTTGGATACATAATCTACATATACCGATTAAAATATCACTGTTTGGAATTTTCAATAGATTCCAATTGGGTATTGGAATTGTTATTGGTATGGGAATTGGGTATTCTCAGAATTATTAAATGTATCGTCACTGGATTGTAAACCGGATGTCTGACAGTGACACAGCGATGTTATTCCGACAAATGTCTGCCTCCATCTCAATTATTGTCGGTTGACATTGACAGTTGCACAAATATGTATCACACAAACAAGTTAGTTTATTGTGTTTTATATTGATTAAAATTACATTGTCATTCCTGGATATATCGTTCAATTATTTATGACATTTTTTAATCAATGATCTTTAAGAAACTGCTTTCCCGTTAAATTATTATTAGTTTACGAAAATAAATCTAAAAGATTTACAACATATGTATGAAGTTAAAAAAAACTATAGTTCTAACATTTCGTAATAATAATTATATTTTACGCAAGCAATACAAAGTTGAGTATATCTAATATTAAAATACATCTCTATCAAGTCTGATTCATTTAATCAAAATTATTATTGGCTATATTTAGCTCTTATTAAATTCAGCTAAATTTGATACTAGGTTAAATAGTATTTAAACTTGATGGACTTACTGCAAAGTGAGTACTTACTGGGCTGGTGAAGTTCAAACTCGTCCCCAGTTTGTGTAGGAGGACGACTACACAGTTGCCAATGTACAACTTTGTTTACTAACTGTTAGCTGGGCGGGAGGTGTCTGTACACAATGTGGTTAAACTGTTAACGTTTGGTCTGCCGTGTTTGTTTACTTACTAAATAATCTGACTAATTGTTACTATTAAAAAATCCATATTATTGAGCGACTATCAACAAATTCCTGAGATATAGTCTGCATAAGAAATAATCATTTTTAATATCTAGTCCCTTCAAGAATTTCCTAACTGAGTTATTATTAAAACTAACCACATACATTTTCTGAATTTTTTTCATACAGACTTTATCAAAATATTGTCGTCAAGATATATAATTAGCTCAGTTATTTAGTAACGTATGTATGTGATCTACTTACAAAAATCGTTCAATAAAAATTATATATTTATTATCTTACAGTCAACATTGAGCTCGAAATCTTTATAAAAACAGCACTCACTAAATTATACTATGTAATACGTACGCTCCAAAATGTTATCAAAAAACATGACAATTTTTAAACAGTACAATTTTATTCAATTATATTAAGGTTAGTTTTACGTCTTATTATTGCGGTATATGCAATGTACGTTCTAGGACTTTGAATAAATTAAAAACGGCCTTATTAACCCTTTAAATAGCATGTATCCATTTAGATACATTTTTTGGCTGTGAGTGACTCGCTCACTTTGCACTGTCAAGTCCTCTTTACCGTTTCCTTTGGTGCACTGTTGTACTGTAAGTACAGATACATCTACTCCATTGTACGCTATATGGAAATTGAATCATCGGTATGGAATGTTGTCGCCATTAAAAAATACGCAGGAAACAAACCTAGTAGGAAATACAAGAGACACCATTAATTTGCCTGGCCTCTAGGTGACCTTACCCCACTTAATCCTCTCTTCCCATGAGTCAATTAACCCTCTAAATTAACAAATCCCTAGATTTACTTGTCGTAAAATCCCCAAACCTTATTTATGAGGACAGATGGCTTCTGTGTATTCGCTGAGTTACATAAATAACACTAGTTACTTGGCCTTTATCTAATATTGCTCCAGTTTATAACTAATGTAAATACTTTTATCTCACCCTTGTTACAAATATTTACAAACCTTTCATTCCAACCCATGAAATACCTGTTTCAGATATAAATCTTAAAACTCTTAGTACCTACATCCTTTCAGGTAAATGATTAACTGCTTTTATTATAATTAAAGCTTTTGAATCAATTCAATTAAAACATGTCAGCACTATAGATCTTCTTTCTCTTGAAAATAATTATTTCATCTAACTTCTGAAAACAGTTTCTAGTACTATATAATATATGACAAATTATAATTGACATCCGGAAAGCAATAGATCTCTGGAAACAATGTTATTTAGAAAATATCCAACGTAATTTTAATAATTTAATTTTCTAACGTATATGTCTTCCGTAGAATATTTATAAATTTATGAAACTAAAATTATGAGACTGAATATGTTCAACATAATTTACAATCAAAAAAATCCAATTTCTTACAGTTGACACGATATTTTAAATTTTACTACGCTAGCAAACCTAAAAATTGTATACGATCCTAAAATATTCATCCTAAGTTTAGTTATCATTTATGGGTTGGTAAAAATTCTGCACAAGATTAGATCTTAGTTCTTATGACTATGATGTCGGTGTCATAACTTAGCACATCTACTCTAGGTTTATTTTTAGGAGATTTACCTCAAATTAAAAGACAATTTGAAAGTCTTTAGGATAACGTTTGAACGATCAGTCAATGGGAGTAACTACGAGTACTTATTGAAAATATAAATTTGTATCATATAATTAAAGTGTCAAACCTTTCACGACTATAAACGTACTGCTCAAGTACTAAACAAATATAGTCTCCGATATGTCGATAGTAATGTAAATGTGGTCTTAATTATTTTTAGTCTTATACTATCTTTACTTGCTCTAAAATGTTTGAAGTACCTATACTGACTTGTATGTTTAAAGTAATAATTATAATCGCAAAAAAAGTATTTTAGTATGAAGAAAGCTTTGTAAGACAGGAGAGTATAAATGCCAGGCGGTTTGTAAAGGAAGTGTCTGAAAGAAGACAACGAGGGTCTTTTAGTTGTATCAAAGGAGCTGTCTTTGCCAAACACAGCTTGTTTTCCTCTGAGAGTTTCTATTTGTGTGATGGGAGGGGAGTCAGGTGGGAGCTACCCTCAGTAAACAATAGCGACAGTGTGTTGGTCATGTGGTTCGGTAAATTTGGGTGTTTCAGTCTGTTATTGTTATTGTTTGTTATGTTATGTTATGTTGTACGTTGCTATCTAATTGTTCTGTTCCATAACGTGATGTTATACAGTTTAAATACCATAAAATAATTCCAACAAATCCACGGATGCTTGTTATTTTAGAGATTTTATAGCCTAGCAAATAATGGATATAAATCTAAAGAAAATAATGATCAAAGTCTTGATCAGTTCTGAAGCATAAGGGCAGAATTTGATTGCATAGTAATTTATAAAGGCGAGGTCTACTAATTGTCAACTTTGATGGACTGATTCAAGTCATCAATTGATTTTAAAAGAAAACAAAAGACGAAGAACACCATACCCGATACAATGTGCCAATGCATTCACATAAATATTCCAGCCCTGGAATATAAGCTAATCCCAAGACTAAAGGATTACTCATTACTAAACTTAGGACGCCTCGACTTTATTCTGCATGTGTACAGGTTCTAGAAAACATGACGCATAGGTTGGTAGAAATTCCTATCGCGGTTTCAATATTTGCTAGATTGTTTCCTCTTTGTCCAATATAAACTGTATTGATTTTGGTCACGCATGGCCAAAGGCATATCTGGTTGTCTGCGATAAATCTTGATAGAAAACTCCAAGAAATTTGAAATTTAATACGTAGATTTCTTTCAAAACGATAAATGAGAGTCCTAAACTGCCCACATGGTTCCTTTTGGCCTACAAAAGAACTGAATTGATTTTGAAGTCGAAATTCTCGAGTCTTTTCATCTGAGCGACAACTCTTTTGTTACATTCTGTCGCATAGTATATCCTCCGTTCTACCAATTTCCGATTTGCATGATTGGTTCTTTCATTAATTACACCAAAGACCTCAAATTTACATAGGTAATATAAATAATATTCTACCATAAATGAAATGCCTATCATTGCTGGAATATTTGTATAAAGTGAATATGAAATTGTACAATTTTGTAACAGGTGAGTGTCTTTGACGTGGTGTAGCAAGTAGAGAATATCTGTATATACTCTATGCAAGGGTGCAATAGTATGGTCCTCCATGTAACTGTCTCTTATATTTTTCCCCTAACCAACAACAAAATGCATTGAACGCTCCCAAATGCCATTCAAGCAATTCAGTTCCTATGTTCAACCAATACTTGGAGCCGTTTGCGATACATTTACCACACTGTCGCCTCTTTTATCGCTTTATTGCAGCTTTATGTGCCATTGTGCCCTGACATTTATAGCCCTAAAGTGTTTCTTTAATCTGATATATCCTTTTAGAAAATTTTCAGAAACATTGTGTTTTGTATATAAATAGAAAATTAATTTATGTTCGGTTTTTTTGAAAATAAATACTGAAATGAAAATTGTTTGAAAAAATTTAGATTTATAAAATTTAAAAAATGATTATTTATTAGCAGTAGAAAAGTTTATCTTTAAACCCAAACTTTAAATGTAAATGAATGTAAATTAAAAAGTATTAATGATCGATGAAATTATACAGCAAATTAGATATGCTGATGTGACAAAATCAATAACGCCACAAAACCAAACTTAGACGAACACTCGACTATGTCCAAAATAGGTCTTATATGTACTCTGTGTTGAGTGAAGTTAACATAGTTTTTTATTATATTCTTCTTCATTTAACTAGGCCTTTAAAGTAAGGTGTCACACGATAGCATTAATGTTAAAAGATTTCACTTATCACCAAAGTTCAGCGGTTTATAGATGTGAAACTGGTTTTTTTACCGCAGTAGTGAGTTAGTAATATCAATTATACAACTTCTGCAAGCCCGGGGGTAAAGCTTTGCGATGTAACATCGTTTTGAGCGTAGGGTTGATTAAGGATAGTTATTATTAGGATTAGATTAAACTTTTAATGGGTTTTAATGGGTAATATAAACAGCTGAGTGTATTTTATATTATTTTACAAAAGAAACTCACAATTCTCCAATAATTTGTGTATTTTTCACGAGGCCTTTCGACATCGAAGATGACATCATTAGGTGTGAATCAACAATTTAAAAACAAATATCAGCTGAGTAAAACTAACAAGATTTGTATGGTGAAAATTAAAATAAAATAAAATTAATATTAGTATATGTATAAAAGTTTGGGTCAAAAAATAATTTAGTTATATTTTAAAGGAATGGTGAATTTGGCTGAGTGTATGTTGGCAGTTCTTGCGATTGCAATCTTTTGTAATGCTGTGTTGTGTTGTGTTTAACAGTTGTAGTGAACAAATGTCGTTACCGATTGATATTCTTGTTTATTAAAACCTTTGGTTTAGGAACGACGAAAGGGTTTTCGTATTTTGATATCAAGCAAGACTAAGTTATAATAATTTAGTTTGGCACGTACTCTAATTTCTGCTAAACCAACACTTGGTTCACTTGCCAACAGGGCGAGATAGTCATAACAATTATTGAACATTTGCTATCAGGGGAGTTAAATTTGTCGACGTACAACAGTTTTGAGCGTATGGCTTCTCTAGTTTGACATCAAGCAAGACTTAGCAGTTATACTTCACAAGTCTGTGTTATAATGTAGTTAAGCAAGCACTCCGGTTCCTATATAACTTACCAACAGGGCGAGTTAGTAACAACAATTATCCAACAGCTGGTTCCCTGGGAGTTAGGTTTGTCAACGAAAAACTGCTTACGGCGTAGGGTTTCTTTTGTCTGATGTAAAGCAAGACTATTAAGCATGTTTTAAATATCAATACCTATCTTACCACTGCTACTATTTTCAATTTAGTTTACATCAGTTATTTTTGGTTGAGATATTTTAAATAGCTGGTTTCTATGATAATTTTAGTAAATTGCCTTTTGATATTTGTTTTAGGTTTATTTAGTAGTCAAAATTGGGTTTGATTGTTATTAAAATGGTCTAACCAATGAAACTAATTTTGCAGTGAATTTAAAATTATAAAAATTAATTATCTTAAAGTATAGAATCTCTTGCAGAACTGCTCGTTCTATGTATTCAGTAGTAAAACTTTCTTATAATAATTTTTCACTAACTTCTATAATCTGTGCTTTGCCAATACAACTTTGTCATAAACACAAAAGGCCATGTTCCAAATAGTGTATAAACTGTTCAAGATGAACAAAAATATTTATTCCATATGGAACAAAATCCTTAAACGTCCTAGCAAGGGAAATACTTTAAATTGACAGATTCAAGACTAGTCTAGTCTAGTCTATGAAGTCTAGAAAAATGGAGAGAAGCTTATGTATAGGCAAATCTAGCTAAATAATATTCGTGATCATGGTAAAACTCCTAGGGGTTTCAAAAAACAAGTATGAATTAATTTAATTTGGTTATCAGGAACCTATCAAATATAAAAGTTATGACATTTAACATTCTGCAAGTCATTGCTTTCGACGAACATTCATTCACGTTGAAGGCTCTCCACCACAAATTAAAAGTATCGAATTCAAATTGGATAATCCGTTTCTGTTGATTTATAATAGAAATTTTGCAAGAGCTATGGCCGGGAAACAGTGACAGGATTTGATTAAAACCCAGCTGATTCATGAGGTTGACGTGGTAGATTTAATCCCAGAACTCATCAGACGACATTGTGCTTGAGCTTAGCATCTGTAAGTTTCAACACTTGGCGACTTCAATTCTACTTCTGCCGTCACTTTCCCGTAAACAGTTTCCTTACCTCCACTAGCAACTGATTCCAGATTATGTACAGATGACAATTATTTATGCAAGACATTTATTGGATATAAACGCTAATAAGTTATAGATATTTTTACTATATTAGAATGGTTATTTATTAACATTGACTTTATGTAATTATATTTTCATTAATATAATGAAACTTTATCCCAAATTTAGCAATAATATACGGAAACTAAGGTGAATAAAAGATTGTTATAACAATGAATTAACTGCAATAAAACAACCAAATTTCAATTGGAACACCTACGTCTTTGATCTACATAGTATTTAATGTTTGTAAGTTTAAAATAAGGATGACCTTTACGAAGTAAAAAAAATACATTAGTAGTTTACGATTGGTTCCTTGAATGTCCACGTATTGTTTTTAAACATTCGAAAATCTGAAATTGGAGAAACGATTTTTGTGTATAGCACATAAACCATGTACTATCCACTTTACTTTTCAAATTTCCTGAAATATAGGAGGCTATCGACGTATTAGTTGAACCAGGCATCTATATTGTGTAGAGGAGGACTCTCAGGATTTTCTGGGGTTGGGTACTCAGGAGCGTGTCTGGTTGGATTGTGCCTTAACTTGGATTGCTCTCACTACTTATTTCACACACTTCACATCACACTCTTATATTTTTGTTCCGGCTCCAGAAAATCTTCTCTATACTAAAACATAATTATTCTAGATTTTATATTTCGGAACTAAAATTATCTATGTATTGATTCCGTCTCGCGTATTCTACATTTGCGTCCGGTTTCATAACAATTATGTACAGATTATTTATTTTAAAATACGAGTTTTAAAATATTTTGAAATACTCGTATATTTTATTAACTCTGCAGCAACAAAATAAAACTCTGAATTTGTCAAATACTCCATCAGAATGTTAACTCCAACTAAATCATATCCCAAAATAAGGCCGTAAGGTCAGAATTCTGTTATTCAGCTCAGACGTGTAACATGTTCCATCTGCTGAATGTTGAGATCTACTACGTGTCCTGCATGCACACCAAAACTGTTCTGTATCCCTACACGGTGAAAGTTCTTTATTTTTCCTAACAATGGCCAGTAAGCTTTGTGAAATGAATATACACAAGTATAACCGAATTCATATTCAAATATATACTTATATTAAAATGTATTATTGTAACTAACTTTATTTCCCAATATAACTCGTCATATATATTTACTGTTACATTGATTTTTCCGGATCACTTCTTTTAATTTAGGAAATGATTTAATAATTTTAATTTGCACTAACTTATCTGTTTGGTTTTAAAATTGAAGATGTCTTTCTCGTGCCTGAAGAATAACATATTTGTATATTTATAAATCAATATTTATATACAACCTTCCTTAAAAGGTTGCATGTAAAATTTTAAACATTTAAAATAATTTTATTCTCAAGATGCCCTGCGACCAGTTATGCAGGGATGCAATCATGCAAATAAGAAATTAACACAACCATTGCAGTCAGCCAAATTATATACTGAGACATGCACAGTCATGAACTTCATTCTTCTAAAGTCATGTGCAATTTAAAGCCTACGGATTTAATGTTTCTCGAGATATTTTGAAACATTATACACTCACATTTGTGTATATTACTTAGGATTCATAGCAGTGTAGAAATAATACAAGTTCCGGAAGCTAGATAGAATATTACAACTTAAGAATGCGTTGAATCTAATCTTGTACCAACTTTTAACATTGAATTTCTACTCAATAAATTGTTTCGTTTTATTCTTTGAATAAAAATTTACCCTATTCAGGTTTCAAATGATTATACTCAGTTTCTTTACAATTCTATAATTATGTTATTTTATCGTTATGTTTACCGATAAGACCAATATAAAAATATTGGTTACTGCTTATCCAAATCTAATGAAGTGACCATCACCGACATCAAAGTGCATCCCAATTAGTGCAATTTCGCTAACTCTCACCAATTAATTACCAACTAAAAATATTTTCAAGTCTACAAATTATTTGCTACGATATTAAGGACAGAGTATTGCATTCGATATTAAATTCCATAACTACATGTATGCATGTCTGCCAGGTAGAGTAGTGATTACCCTTAATTAATCGCACAATCGATTAAATGTTGTGACTGTAAACAATCATTACGTACTTGGTTTGCTTTCAATCCAACTGCAGGCGCAATCTGATGGCTCGAAGTTGCCATACTTGTGCGCTTACGATTTGTAATTATCACTTGCTTGAAGGCTGTGAAAAAAATTATTATATTTATATCATATTAGGCATAACATTTTACGTGTTAAAATCGTTATTCAAACTGAACGAACATTAAAAACACTCTCTACTAGGATTGTTGTAATATGTTTTAAATACATTTATTATTAAACAAACTTTAAAACTAAAACTTACACTTTAATATCTTCAACCGTTAACTCCATGTAGATAAACAGTGTAACATTATTAAAACCCATTAATGGTCTGACAAGTAACTATATACATACCTATATGTGGGTGATATTTTTACAATGCATACACAAGAGGGTGATAATGTACATCATAATTTATTGTCACTTTAAGTGATGAAAGCAGAATGAAACCTACAGTTAACAACCATTGAAGCGAGTAACCGCAGGCCCGTCCTCGTCTCTGGAAACTGATCACTTAAGTGGCGAGGGATGATTGTAATTACTCTGGCCACAGCCGCAGGTTTATTGACAGTTCTGTTAGTAACGGCTGTTATAGTTATTAATAAAGTTATTAGCTTTATCATCCTTATTCATGATGAGGGTGGAAGACATGACCAATAATTAACAAAACATTAAAGCGAGCAACTGCAAGCCCGCCCTGTCTCGTAAACTAATCATTTAAGTGGTAAGGGATTATACATACCATTACTTAAATACGCAGGTCTGCTGACGGTTTTATGATATATTTATTTTTACTTATGTAAATTAATACGTTTCCTTAAATTATGACTGATACGTTAGTAAAAAAAAAGAATTATTTGTTTATATTTTTGGAATTATTTATAGTTTATTTTAATATACCTGTTGAAAATAATTTCTAATGATACGACTCAATATGACATTTCGTAGAATATCTTAATTTTATCTTATTTCTATAAGAATGAAATTAGGATGTCTTCCTGACAAGAATAAGATATAAACCCAAAGCATATACGATACCATATAATTAATAAAATCTTGTACAGGTATGTGTATGTGCAGGTTAGGAATATATTATCTATAACAAATAGATTTTTTTAAATATTTGCAACTTAAACTTTATATACAAAATAAATCGTTAGTCTTTTATTAACTTTACTATCAGCGTTAATGTTTCAAGAGCCACGTTCTATAGTTTTGGAAAACGTTTGAGATTAGAAATAGATGTTTGAAATGTAATCTGGAATATTTGAAGTTAAATAATTATGACTAAAGTCAGGATTTCAAGAATTAAAATCTCCTCTACAAAAACCTTGGACTTTGAGATATTTAGAATATTCTTAGCTTAATTTATTTGACTACGGCAATACGCTTGTAGTATTTATTTAACCATGAAGACAAAAAACTAAATAATATATAAAAAGAAACTTATTTTTAACAGCCATTGATCATTTCATTTTAGCAATTTATCATCTTTGTCTACTTTGTTTATTTAATAAATTTAACGTCATCATTTTTTACGACTTTTTTCATTTTACATTTGTTTGAGTTTTAAATATTTGTTTTTTAGATAATTTGTTTCACTTTAGCAAAAACTGACAATCGTCGAATATTTAAATATCATCCGAAAATTAAGTCGTTGGCACTGAAATTAATTGTAGAGTTAAGATGTAGACGAAATAATAAGTTGAATGAAGTTTCGAATTTGTTTCTATTCCTAGGATCCTCAACTACTGTGTAGTTTCAATTCAGTTATTAAATTCAAGAATAAACGCAAAAACCAGATACAACATCTTAAAATCTTGTGCAAAGAGTTATACAAAATATAACTTTGACGTGTATACAATGGATTGCAACAAAGATGCTCAGACGAAGATATTATAACGAAAAATGAAGGAACCCTAACGATAAACGGAAGGAAGAGTATTCGCTCTCACCACCACCTCTAATAACGCTTTTCTGGCTCTATGATACCATTTTCTCCTTCATTTGGGCTGTATATCACTCATATTATAAACAGGTTTTAATATGATGAAATTTTATAATAGTTTACACATACGAAATTTATGCATGATGCCTTTTCTTATTTATCACGGTTTTTTATATTCTTTTGAAATAAACTGTGCTAAATGGTCAAACGAATTATAAACACAAGTATGTTCAGTATTTATACGTTAACGTTGGCAACGCCATTTACTTATTGGCAATCGCTCTAACATTGATCTTGATTATTTGTAATCGATAAATTTAGGATTTTTCTACGTTTGTTAAAAGCAAACTAAAATTTTAGCTATTACTACGGTTAGGTTAGTAATTTTAATAAGTTGCAAAGAAAATTAATAAATTAATATTGCGTAAGTATGATGTTACTTACAAAACCGTTTTATTCAGACTTCTACATATATTACGAGCATGATGTGTTTTTTTTTATTTCAAAGCGTTACGTAATGTTAGAAACTGAAGCTTAGTACAATGTAATATAACACTTTACAAATGTAGCACCATTAATTTAAAATAATATAGGCCTATTAATTTTTTTAGCAAATCATATATTTTATGGAAATTGCTAGAATGCAACTGAGATCAGCCTTATTATATTTTACTAATCGTATCGTATAATTACAAGTAATCTTACTTGTATATCAAAACTGCTAGAACTTTACTGTTAATACTAACCGGAAGTGCTGAGCTTCAGGGAATTATTTCAGTTAGTTGTGAGGTCCGACGCCAGAGCAGCGCTGCGCAACGTTCATTAATATTTTTTGTATACATTTCTTAGATGAATTAACTCTTACACGCTAATACAATCAAAGTTTAAGCCAATAAATAATTTCTAGTAAATGACACATTGCGTATAGCACAATTATTGGAAGTTGTCCTCTACTAGACGAGCCATAATCTGCGATCAGTTCCAAAGGGGAATAAAGCTTCGACTGTTCTGAAGCTGGGTTTAATTACAATCTGTCCGCCTCGCCAATATTTCAATTTCCACTTACTCACCAGGAAACCAATTTAGGATTATCCATGTGCAATAACCGGTGCGTTCCGTTAACGTACGAGAATGAGAGAAATCTTTTCTTCGTCTAGGTATTTGTTCAACTGTACAGCTTGGATGTTCTCTTTTATTGTAAAATATAGATGTGATTTGATTAAATTTTGTTTTTGACGAGGCCTTTTATTATAAGGAAAAATATGATTTTCCGGACTTTTGCCTATCATCCTGAGATAAAAAATAATCAGTAAAACTGCCTTTCAAGATCCGCAATCTGATCTCTGACTCAGGTGAATAACTAAACATATACATAGCTACAATATACTTAAAATAACATGCCAGATCGTTGTAGCAAACCTAAGTCAGGCATTATAGCAACAATGTAACACCTTAAAACTAGTATCTGTATTTTCTTTTGACTGATTTCATTTTTTATATGATTTGAACAAAATGTTTTATGATCTTTCTTAAATGGACTTTGAAATAGCAAATGTAAAGCTAACACTCAGGTCGCTTCTTACACTTGGTCATCAATAACTGTGACGCCTGGTGATTGATGATGACCAGTCCATCAATGGATTCCACTATCATTTCATCACTGAATTTACCTTTATATTGGATTAACTTTTAAGATGAACATAATATTATGGGAGTTATACTATAATAGCGTTTCAGAATGAAGCGAAATAAGATATGACATACTTATGGACTATATCAAGTTCACCAAAGTTTTTTTGTTGAATAGCCAATTACGTAATAGCAATTGGTTGCTACATCCAACAGAAATACTGTCAAGTTATGTTAAAATACATTTACATATTAGTTATATTGTTATCTAAGCAAACTATGCAATTCGTTTTTAAAGAGAAAAAGTATTCGTCTCCTTCAATAAAACTTTCATCCGCACTGATATCCCGCTTAAAAATATCAAATACTTATAGATAATTACTAAACTCTTTTATTTCCTCCGAGATAATTTTCCATATAGAGCAATTTTTTTAAAAATATAAAAATATGTACAATTCTCTCTTAAACAATTCCAAAATATTTAGGCTTTTGCTGAAAAACGGGACCTAATTTACTTTAGACATTAATCAAGTTGATTTAGAGATGAGTGAAATTTTATGTAAGCTATTATATCAAAACTTTTTAGCTATTCTATGGTAATTACTAATCATGTTTAATATAAATTAATACGGAACCTTTTATGATGAGGTGAGGTGGTTGTTTCAAGTTGTTTAGGTAACTCAATCACAATATACCTTCCATCCAATTAATACCAATTTAATTTATAAGTTATAATTTATAACAATTTATAATTGTTGGTATTTAAAGTTAGATTTTTCGATCCAATTTTCATCTCAAAATTTTCAGATGATATCTTTTGCGTACATCTTTTATGAAACAAAAATATTGCTACATATTTTGTATTATTTAAATACTCTTGCAAGGTATCAGGCACTGTATAAGCACAAAAAGTAATGTTGTAATATTGTCAAAGTTTTGAAATTTTTTTATTATTTATAGTTTAGTTGAACTTCTGATCTGTAATTTTAATAGCATAGTAAAAACTTGTGTATTTTATTTCCAAAAGTTAATCAAATACATTTTGTTGTGTATGTTTTAAGGCGTAATCCAAATACTCTACACTGATAACCCGAACTTCACACAACACATTTCAGATTTCAGAATTATATTTTATAATAAAAAAGGATCTCTTTTCTATATTCTTATTCGGTTTGCTGTATCCAGTATATGTAGATTCGATTTGAGGGTACAGCATTTACTGACTTAATCAAATGTGTTGTTTATACGTTATGTGTATGAATAGACTTAACATCTCCTAAAAAGATAGCATTTTTCATTTTTAACAAAAGACGAAAAAGATTAGATGTGTAATGAATACTAAGAAGAACAGAAAAGGACTGAAGAGCTCTCGGAAACTGAAACAAGGGGGAAATCGGCTTTGATATTGAAATGTGTCCTGCATTTTCTTTTCTCAGATTAAATTATACTAGTACAATTTTTATGCGTTAAATTATTTGCTGTTTTTTTTTTTTTAAACAGATGCTAATTTGGGATAGTTTTTACTAATTAAAAAGTAACCAAACAAAAAATTCAATATTAGTATAGAGTTGGTTTGTTTATCAATCAGATTAACCAAAGCTTAAAGATTCAGTTTTTAACCTTTTTTAAGTTTTATTGGCATTAGTATTGGCTACTGCTGTTACATTTATTGCAACTGGGGTATGGAGTCATGAAAGTTTAAAACCTCCCAAAATATTTTGCTTGGCTTTGGGTAGCCAACCACGTTCGATTCAACGCTGGTTATGGGAGAAATCTGTTTAAAAAAAGTGTGGTTATGTTTTTTACGAGATCTTGCATGGCCATGTACTAAAATGGGATCATTAAGGAAGAATTAATGTGTTTGACACACTTCCAAGCACCCAAAAGAACCTTTTAAACAAGAAATATATTAATTAACCATTGAGTTATGTATTAAAATCAAGATATTTGTTGAATCCTATGATTATTTCAGAACCTATCCAAGAAGCAAATGTCATTCAATATAAACATGTGTCCAGAGGAGCTTAAAAGATTAGGCATTGGCAATTATATTTAATGTCAGATTAAATCCAATAGTGGACGGAATATTTGCAATGCCAGTATTCTGGAATAACACTTTGTACACAATGAGAGTAAAATTTGTGAGTAGACAATGAGAGCGAAAATTATGAGTAATCCAGGATCCTTTATTTCATTTTTGCACGCTTCCTAAGCGTTCAGTTTTGATATTATTCTACCAGATTTTTTTTTATCCGAAAATATCGATTTAGTTTGTTTTTGGTGCAACTGCATAACTTAAAAAATGTCTAAATCATGGTTTACAACGAATTTGATTGATATATACTTGCCTTAGAGATATGACAAACTACAAGTTTGAGACATTAATACAGTTAGACTCAAACTAAGTGGGTTACCTTAAAATTATCCAGCAAAAATTACTTTTTTAGTTTCACTCTTACAGAACATTACGTATTATTATAGAATTGTCTGCAACTCCGTTAAATGAGTGTTATCTTTATAAATTAAATTCAAAAGTAATATATGTTTTAGATCTCATTTTTACTGTGTCTTTTTAAGAATTTTTCTAAATGTGTATAGAGGACTGGACACTGGACTCGTACCATAGACTAGTGACTTTCCATTCCTCCTTCTTTCCTAATTTTTCAGTTATCGTATCCTACCTATGTAATCATACAATAATGGGAATAAATCACTAATTCATTAATTCTGTAAAAATAAAATATAATAATAAATTACTTAGTTACAATTAGTAAAAGAATATACTTAAGTCTGAGTACTAGTTATTCTTAGTGTAGTGTATGTACTATGAAAATACAGTATATAAAAGAAGAATTATACATTTTTTTTTAAAAATAAAAGAAAGGTTTAATGCAAAAGGTATAGCTTGAAGAGAAATCATGAAATATATTTGTTAATTTACAAAGTACTGTCTTATTGGTCAATCTAGCAGGATTTAATGTAGCATTTTATCCCAAGAAAGCTTCCTACAATATTAATTCTACTAAGTGGTTTCCTTCTGTGTGAAATCCCTTTGGAACGGGGACCCTCTGAAAGTTTAACTTTCTTCAGTTCATTTACATATTTAAAGCTCGGAATAGTTTCAGACTAAATCCTTTTATATTATAAAGTATAATTCTCAAATCTGAAAGAGTACTTCTTCAAGGTTTTGAATAATCGCCGTGTGATTATTTGCATATATCCTTGAAACCTACAGTATATATATTAAAGCAATGTTAGGTTATACCATATACAAATTTTTAACACGCTATTAATAAATTACTGAACAGACGTTCAAAAACCTATAATTTACTAGAAATAATACCTTAAAAAACTTTAATAACATAACAGCTCAGCGTTAGTGAAGCTCCTCACTCGAGAGCTGTAAAATTTTCATTTCTGTCTGTCTGTTAGATTATTATTAGATTTAAAATTATACGTCCAAACTAAGATCTGAATTGTAATTGGAACAAAACTAAAAAGATAAATACTTAAACTCACATTTTGTATTAAATGATTTTCCCAGTAAATTTATTCTTTCAAACCTATACATTTTCTACTAGAACTGTCTTTTAATACAAAATTAATACCTATATATAAATTTCGAGGTCAAATCTGTTACGCGCCAGGAATTCCTAATCTATCCTTATATCTCTTAAAACTATAAGATATAATGTTACTGGACAGATTATAAAGTAGAAAGGAAACAGCCAAAATTAATCTGATCCATTATACAAATATTTTGAATCATTTTGGTGATACTGGCATAAGCTATAGTAGTTATTACGCTATAGTATAGATAGTATAAACACATTCGATAGAGAGGCAATGTTACTTGGTAACCACAGTAATTTATAATTCCAGATTCAAACCACAGTTGGCGAGCAGCACTTACAGTCAGTCATTTTACAAACTATACATTTATCTTCAAAAAAGGAATTTCCTTTTATAGCCGTATGTGAACTAATCCTTTCTTTCAATTGTGCCGGAATGGTACTTTCACCCTGGTTAAAATAGCAATACTATTAATGTTCGATATGATTTTGTTGAAGTAAACCCACTAAAACTCTGAATGTTTCAGCCCTAATGCTGCACAGTGTACAGACTGGTCGTGACAGAGGAAGAGAGTGTTGTTGCAGCCATTAATCACCACTATACCACCATATTGCTACTGACCCTCTTATGTATCGTGTTGTAGACATCATTTGTTACACTATCTGTCACTTGCCAATCCTCGCATTGTTGGTGAATAAACCTTCTAATTGTACAATATACACCCCTTCTCTTTACATGATAAGATACTAATATTATATTGCAGTGAACTCACTAGGTCTGAATGTTTCGGCCCTTGTGTGCACAATCCAAGACTGGTCGTGGTAGTGGAAGGCATGTAATGATGCAGTCATTAATCACCACTCTATAACTATATTGCCACTGACCCTTCTATGTATCGTGTTGTAGACATCATTTGTTACATTTGTTACTTTATCTGTCACCTGGCGATCATGGCAATAAGAGCCTCTATATACAGTATAATACCATTGACAATTCACCAACAGTGCAAATGTATATTTTGTACGAGACTAGTCCGTCATAGACAATATAGGTGGGATAGTGCTGCTGCGAGTTTTCTTAGTCCGGCTACATCTTATTAATTGTAATACACAATTTAAATTTGTTTGCAGGGGGATGAAGAAGGAAAGGGATGTTTTTATTTTACCATGCCAAAACCCTTTTAAAACATAAACCTGGGGATAATGGCTTAAAAGTAACTTCCGAGTCAACGACACCAGGCAGGCAGAATGGTTGCAACGACACAATCGCTCAGCGGTCCACCCATCCAAGCAGCAGCCACGCTCTACGTTGCTTATTACTGTTATCTTGCGATAACCTCTGTAAACAATAAATTGCACCATTTTGGTATGTAATCATATCTTATACATTTATTTGCCCGTCTGATTATCTTTCCGCAATACATTACAAGAATGAATTGATGTATAGACTTGAAATGTTGCATGCAAGCTCACCGAAACTGTTATGCGTAACGAGGTCTAACGTTCTCGTATTCTGTAAATATTAGTTTTTTGTTTTAGAGAATAAATGCATGGACTTGACATACATTTGTTGTTGGGACAGGTGTGTGACATGTTTTGGTACGATTTGCTTATTTTAACCAGTCCTACAACTAATATACTATAATATATAGGGTATATTCAAAGACGATTGTGTCATCCGTTGCAAAACCCTACCACTTTACAGGATATATTCATTTCATAAATTAAATATTAAATTTGACTGGATCGTTGGTTATGTTCGTATTGTCCTAAGCAATCAATTCGATCAGTTACACATGGTTGGATTTAAATGTAGAAAACAGTGAATCCATTTGTAAAAAATACGTGCTTAATCAGACGTGAGGCGGGGCTTTGATCAGTGATGCGTGTGGAGAGACTCCACTCTCACTTATACCCGTACTTTGTCGTGTGATGAACAAGAACCATTGATCGCTCTCACTAAAAGCACATGTTCACCTGGCTTTTTAATAATAAATAAATTAGTTTTGTTCTCTGACCATTTTTTATGATAATGCATACTCTAAAACACGTCATAATCATTGCGAGTGAATGTTTCCAAACGGCCTCCTTGCTCCGATATTTTACAAAACGTAACTTACTTTTTTTGTCATCTGGGACATTGTTAATTTGTTATTTTATTTGTATATTTAATTAAAGGAATGATACTTACAGCTTATTTTCTCATTCAGTTAATATTTTTTTATGTAAACAAAAGTTCGAATTAGTTAAGAAATTAAATAAATGTTTTGACTACAATTTTATGTCTTATGTGGTGAATAGGGGAATATTTTAAATTAAGCAGGTTATGCATTAAAGAAATTGCTAATAAATTTTGAGCTATATAATTTATATAACCGATAAGTTTGAATTTGGTTGCCGAGGTGTGTGATGAGCTTTTGTGGAAGTAATAATGATGTCTTCCTTACTAAAATGATGCCTTATAAATACTAGAATATTACAAAATAATATAATAGGGATATTTAGTAAATTATATTTTATTTATTTTATTTTATAAATTTAATAATTAAATGGTTATTTGTTATATTTCGGCGATCGTATCCTATTATGAAAATATTTTATAAAAGGAGTGAGCTTAACTTATATTTATATCAGCAAATTTTTACTGTGGGAATAAATTAATATAAATTTTGAGACTCTGTGTTATAAGCATAATATTCAAAGAAATTATAATATGTAAAAGTTAGTTCGTTTACACCATTTAGAACAGTTAGTTAGCGTACAATAAATACTGAGTTATTCTAATGCTATCGATGTTTTAGGTAACAAAAATGTGTTGCTGGATGTTTGTAAATATTTGTGAACTCCCTCACTCCCGGGATAACCGCAACAATTATTGCAACCATGACAAATGCTCCGCTGTTTAACGCCGCGTTTTAAATTTATCATCCTAACATGTGGCTCAAACTACTTAATGTTTTCACAGTGACCTAGATGCTATATTTTGTGCAAGAATCATGTTTTTTTTTAGAATAATTGTGTTTATTCATAAATATGTAAAATAAAGGAAAATTGCACGAAAGCAAAAAGTCACTTTTCTTGTATGAGGTGTCTATACAAGTCCTAAAAACAAATCTCCCGTAACTGTTGAATGGTTTAGAATTTTCAAACCTTTTCTAATACATGTAACATTATCACCTGAGGACGCTTAAATGGATTTTTAAATTGCTATTTTTAGGTATGGGGAACAACTTAACTGTTTTCAATATAATTACTTTTTGATTTATATATAAAGTTAAAGTCCGTATACTTAATATACATAAGTAATTTCTTTGAACCTGATGGATTTTGTACATAGATAATACGTACATATTACCGAATTATTATCTTATCTGCTTGTTATGACGAATAAATAAACAATTTGTGTAATTCTCAGAAAGATTTTATACACTTATATATCAGAAAGCCATAAATTTACGGTATTTATGAGAAAATATTTCTTATTTTTAAAAAAGACAGTAAAATATATAATATTTTACACAAAATTATATTTCCTAAAAAAAGAGCACATAACCCTCATATAAATTCTATTCATTTTACTCGTAAGATAACTAAATATTACTAAAGCATTATGTAAAGCAGCTGCTAAGGTTCTACAAACTTTTTAATTAAACAAAATAATTCACAAAATTTATTAAATAAACGGAAAAAAAGGTATTATTAACTTGACGTTCTCAAAATACAAATGCTTTCTATGCAATGTACGTCTGGGAAACCTCATCAATTTCATTTTCTTTGGAAGATAATTCTCTAACGCCAAAAATACTAATGGATATTTATAAATATAAAGTAACAAATTACGACAAAGATCTTACATCTGGTGAATAGAAACTTTTTAAATTACAAAGTATTCCAAAATTACTTTGATGTTTTCAGCTGAAAGGAGATTGTTTGGAAAAAGCCTTAAAACATAGATAAATGTGACAGTGAAGCATTGATATAGACGCCAGACTTACCTTTGTTACTCGACATCAAACGTCTCTCAATATGACTTTGTCTTAGCGACACCTTACATTTGCCCTGCACCTCTCTGTTGAAAGGAAGAGAGACAAGCTCAGAAAAACGTTTTCTTTTTAGAAGAATGCAATGCAGTATGTTCTGAGTACTGACAATTTATATTCTCCACACGAATACTTGTTTCTGATTCATCCATATAGTTTTTTTTACTACGTAAGAATACTACGGTAAGGTTTTGTGTGATTTTCTAGCCGTACAGGCACAATTTGGTTTTTTTTCAGCGAGGGAGTTTTAAAGTCTATATTTGTATTATTGCCTGACTGTGTACATGCACGACAGTCACAATTATGTTTAGGAATGTAATGAGCCATAGATTTGAAATTTTGCATGCAACTTCAGCGAAGGCTGTTACTCGTTTATTCCGAACTTCTTCGATGATACACATTTACTTTATTTAAATTCACTTTGCATGAGTTTTAAAATTTAATACGTTCGTTTAGTTGTGTCTGTATGTACAGCTTATTTAGTTTTTGAGGGCCTTTTCATATATCGGCTGTTTATATTTCATTATTAAAGTAGCAGTGCGTTTTATTGTACAACTTTACAAAAGGAATACATAGATCAGAGAGAACTGTAGTGCCACATTTAGCACCATTTATTTCTTTCGTCGCCAAATAGGAAAGATTTTTAAATAAATAACAATGGCAACACAAAGTGAGTTTTGAGTCATAGACTGGATGTGCCTTTGATCATCTGTATGTTTACATCATTCTTGTGACTCGTTCAAAGACACCCTTATGTTTTTTTGTGTACTATGGGAAATACCAATACATTACGACTAACTTAAAACACATGTAAAATATTATCATTCTTTCATTTGTTTTATAATTATTATAACTAAATTATTTTCTTTCAATACGATATAATCTAAGAAAAACTTGATTGTATTGATAAAAAATGAGTGTACGTACTAAAAATGTGTTTTTAAGTGGGGGGAAAATAATTTTAATATTCGTACATTTCTATTTTTTCAGCAGTGATCTTAAATTGTTTCTTAATACCATAATGAATTTTTTATAAAAATACATGTTACGAACACATATTAATTAAATACATGTTATTGACACATATTATTAAAATAGCTTTTACTAATACATGTTAGTAATGTACTTGATATGTGCAACAACATCGCACTCATTTGCCACCTTTAAATTTCTTCAAAATCAAAATCTTAAACCTCGACCGCACCTTCATATTTGATGTTTTGAATTGTAAGCAGTATACCTCAATACTTTAATAAGTGAAAAGGCGTGTAATTTAAATTTATTTATACAGCTAAATTTTATTTCACTACATGTATATTGACGATGGTATACCATTTTATTTTTAAATTTTGAACGCAATAAAGAATTATTATTTTTGTTGTTGTTGTTATTATTATTATTATTGTTATTATTATTATATGATTAGTACTTTGTTCAGTTTATAGACGTGTGCATCCTATGTGTTGTTAACTTGGACTGTGGTGTTTCACCACTATCCATTCAAATAATCCATCGTCAATAGTGTACGTACTTTAAACTAAAGATTTTCTGTGTAATACATAATAATAACAATATTATCTATATAGGGTTGCACTATATTCTAATTATGATGTTCAGAAAATGTAAACATTAACGAATCTCAATTCAATTCATATACACTATAGTGCAATAATCAGGACGCTATGTTGACATAATTAAAATTTGACGCTCGATGAAGAAAGGCACGGCGAATGTCAAAGAATTAATTCTCAGCCACTGACAGTGTAGGGAGTATTTTTCCGTCCCAGAAAGGAAAATCAGCTTAGGTTGAATAATGCTCTCCCACTTCTTCTGTCTCTTACGGACATCTCTTTAATGTCATAGGAAGTAACGTCACTAAGAGCTAAGAGCTAAGCGACGAAGTACTTTTCCAACAGGATGCTGTTGAGTCTAAATGTTTTAGAGGGTGTGTTCATCATTCAATCAATAAATGTATTTTATACACTCACTAAGAATGGTTGCAAAGTCAATTTATACGCTACAATTTAACTCAATACAGTTTACAAAACAATAAGTTTTAAAATCAAAGAAAAATAAATGGGGAATCTATTTTAGTTAAAGTTAATCAACATCTATGTTAGGCAAGAATTGTAAGGTAAAACATTGAAAACATTAAAAGTAAGTCGTTATGTGTTAAAAAAAACACTTTCAGTAGTATTATAAAACTCGCCAAAGCTTTAAATTGTGGTATTTATTATCAGACTGTCATTCTTTTCTTGAAATAGTTAGAGTCACATATTTTGGGCAGATTCTTTGGCAGCATGTTGAAGTTTTGCCCCACTGAAAGGATAGCATTTGGTGTGTAGTTAGTTCATGAGCTGGCAGAGAGAGATCGCTAAAGCGTCGTGTGTTGTGAATGGGAACTTTACCAATCTTAAGCAATGTTCTTTTTGAGGCATGAGTGATAATTTTTAAGGGGAGCACTTCGTAAAAAATCTCAAAAATTACAAATTTTTTTTTTTTTTTTTTTATTAAAGTTTGGGAATTTCCCGATAACAATGGTGGTATTAAATTTTTTTTATGATGACTAGAAGGTGTCCGAAATATTTTTTTTTTAAATAGGCCTGCAGGCAGTTTCGGGCCTGTAGCAGTCACACTTTGAATGGTGCTGTTATAGTACTACTTCGTTGCAGTCATGTTCATGATTTGGTTGGCAGTGACAGTTTGTTATGTCAACAACTTACACTAACCAACAAAACATCTGTTTTATAACCATTGCTTATAACCTAGGTAGCATACATGTTTTGGTTACTGACATTTCTGTTTTAGAGAGTGAAAATTACGTAAATGAATTATGGTTTTTTGTGAGTTTAGTGGAGAGTTCTGAGTATTTTTTGTTATAAGTGTAGTGAATTTTATAATGCCACGTTCAAAGCCTGCTTTCAAGAAACGCGTTTTCAAAGGAAATCAACATAACCCTCCAACTAGTCCTAGGCCTAGTTTCTCAGGATCAAGTAAACAATCGAGGTACCAATACTCCAAATGTGGATAGGCCAAGACCTCAAAGTGCATCTTCTAAGAAGGTCAGTCCTTTTTTGAAACAGTACCAATTGAATGAAAATGATGAGTCTGAAAACTGTATAGTTAATATAGGATTGTTGAATGAGGCTCTTAGTAAACGTTTCAGTGTGTAAAAATTGCCATGGCCAACTTGTTTTACAAAGTAAAACACATTGTAGGCCTAGCATCAAAAATTATAGTCAGCTGTTCTGATTGTGAAAACACTATTACTGTGACAAACTCTGAATTAGTCAGGCCTAACACTAATCAGAATGAAGCAAAGTCTGATAGGCCTAACACATTTTATGACCTAAATCTTCGTTTGGTTTATGCTATGCGTAACATAGGCAAAGGTAGAGTGGCTGCGGAGAAAATTTTGCGCTTTTATGAATCTTACACCTCCGCCTTTGAGATATCATGAACATGAGCATTACTTGGGTTCAATTGCTGAGTTAGTGTGTAAGAAGTCAATGCAAAGTGCTGTGCAAGAAGCTGTATCGGATAATGATGGTTGCAGAGACCTCGCTATAGCTGCTGATGGCTCATGGCAGAAGCGGGGGTCACCTTTCACTAAATGGAGTGGTATCAGTGACATCTTTATCAACCGGTAAGGTCCTAGACATCGAGATTTTATCTAAATATTGCAGATGCACTAATAGACTAAACAACACGCATGGTGGATGGCTGTATCGCAAAACTTTGAAGGTTCTAGTGGAGCCATGGAAGTTGCTGGAGCAGTCGCAATTTTTCAGCGCTCGCAGGCATTGTATGAGGCTCGTTACCTTGAATACCTTGGTGATGGAGACAGCAAGGCGTACTCCAGTGTAATGCGAAGCCAAGCCCTATGGTGATACTGCCATAACAAAGATAGAATGCATAGGCCATGTCCAGAAACGGATGGGATCGAGATTAAAAAAATCTAAAAGCTAAGACTAAAACACTCCCTGACGGCTCACGACTTGGCGGCAAGAACAAGCTAACAGATTCTGCCATTATTCAGCTCCAAAAATACTACGGATTGGCAATTAGACGCAACACAAACTCTGTTGAAGACATGAAAAAAAGCCATTTGGGCAGAGGTTTTTCCATGTGATTGTCTTTCTAATGAAAGGCCCTCAACATGGACTATGTCCAGGATGATGAAGAAACCTGGTGTAAGTACCGCAAAGCCGTAAAATCCAATGAAAACTATGATCATGGCAGCCATTTTCACTTGCCTGAAAACCTAATGACATTTATTAAACCTATTTTTCAAGATCTAGCCAATCCAACTCTACTGGGCAAATGTACTAAGGGAAAAACTCAAAATCCCAATGAGTCCCTCAACAATGTCATTTGGAACCTACATACCTAAAAAAAGAACATTTGTGGAGATTAAAACTTTGAAATTTGGCATATATGAAGCTGTTACAGCTTTTAATGATGGCTACATTGGCAAATGCAAAGTATTTCAAGAAATAGGAGTGTCACCAGGGCAGCATTTTATTACAGCAATTGAAAAAGCTTGACCGGCGGCGAATTTGGAAGGCAGAGAAAGCTCAAGAAGATATAGAGAAAAAAATTAGACAGAAGAAAAACTTACTAAAAAGAAGTCTGGAGGATGAATATGAGGAGCAGGAAGGAGATCAGCCAGCCTATGCACCTGGAATGTACTGAAAAAGGTAATAAAGCAGTATTTTTTTCCGTTTTTTGTGTTTTTCCGAAAGTTGCGGTTTTCAATACAAAAGTACATTTTTCTCAAAAACTACAAATGGTAGGAATATGAAAATTTTTTTGTATGTTTGTAGCACTGTTTTACATATGTGGAACCACTAAAAACATCACATTTCACTGAGTTCAATATTTATATACATACATATACACATATTTATATAGGTTTTTTGACAAGCGTTAAAACAAAAATATATAACTTTTTAGGGTATATGCCAAAAAAAATTTTTTTTTTTTGGTTCCACGTGTTCCCCTAGAAGCCCTCTTTAAATGAAAAAAAAGAATTATGAAGATAACCTCAAGTAGTTCTTGAGATAAGTGTACCTATGTTAACATTACGAAGATAGGGCGAAGTGCTCCCCTTAATGATATAGATGAATAGAATTGTCAGGACTTTAAAAGACTGAAAGTACTATCTCACGACAGTATTCTCTTAATAGGGAGACATGGGAATAATCGATGCGCCACACATCGACGGTTGTCTAACGTGATATCGACTATATTTTAATGTTACATTGAATGTTATGTAAAGTGATATTGACTGTCGTCTAATGTGAACTCCACTGTCGTGTAATATTATATCAACTATATTTTAATGTGACATTGAATATCGTCTAATATGACATCGACTGTCGTCTAATTTGATATGAACACTCTTTTAATGTGGCATTAAGTTTCATCAAATGTGACATCGAATAATCGATTAATGTGAGAGAACGCTCGTAGGATAAGGCTACCTACTTTTGGTTAATGTAGTCGATCCCCCACGTGGCAATTATAAACAAACTACTTAACTAAACATAAATCCTGGTTCTTTGATGCCAATTTCATTTCACCCAACAATAATGTTATACGTCATCAAAGTTGCAAAGAATTAAATATAATTAAAAAAATATCCTTTATGTTAAACAAATCTTTTTAAGATCCTTGTCAATCAAATAAATGTGATATAACAAAAAAGTTATAAAATAAATATTGTAGTAGTACACATCGCCATGCTGTGCTAAGGTTACATGTAAAAATTTCAAGTCTCTTGCTCATTTCATTAGGCTATATTTGTTATTATGTAAAGTGCAAAAAATATCATCTGATTACACATAGTTTTCTTAAAAAATTATTTTATTCTTCGAATTTTACATCATGGTTACTCATAAGATAAACAGAAAATTATAAACTAACGCTCAGCCAAATCGCATTTAATCACATGTATCGCCACCGAAAACGTTGGTGGCTTTATATAAATAAAGCTCCATGCAAATCGTTATGTCCATAGGACTAGGTCTCAAGATCGAATTTTTTCCAGCCCCTAAAGAAATAGGCTTTCCTAACTAAAACTAATAACTATAGATGTAAACAAGAATTACTAACATGTATTGTCTGTCAATTTCAGATTCTGTTTTTCTGACAAATTTAAGTAACCATATCGGTACAAATAATGTTATAAGATTTTTGAGAATTCTATTTTAAGAAGTGTAAATATTAATTTTATCATTGTTTACTTGTTTTAATTGATTACTATATTTCCCTCCAGTACGTGCAAACTAGATAGTCAAATGTATGAAACGAAATAAACTGAACATTTATAAAAGGTATTTTAAACTTGACTGGCAATGCTGTGGTAATATTGTTACAGCTGGAAGACTTCTCTACGTCTGAGTTTGAAATGTAAACTGAACAGAGTAACGCAAACTAAGGAGTTTGAGTACTTCGTGAACTTAAATTGTGTTAACGACCTAATACTCTCAGATAAAAAGAGAATATATACATTCTTCGACTTTGATTTTTTTAACCGCTGTGTTAAATAAAGGGTTCGTTACATTGCAGATGCTCTTAAACTTACTGGCTTTAATACTTGGTAATTCAAAAACCGGAACAATCCAATATTTTAGAAGCAGGAAAGAATCATGGAAAAAATTTTAAAATCGTTTGATTTTAAATTAATAAAATAATTATTTATTTTAATTTACATAAATGAAGATTTACATTATATGCATAAAATAATAATGGCAAATATACTTCTTCATATGCAATGTAAATTTTAAATTTGGCTTTTCAGAAATTGTAAGTCAGACGATATAGTAAACAAAGTGTAGATACGATATAGTTATGCAAAGGCACACAATCCTTTGAAACTAGGTAGTTACCCCGTTTCATCTTTTATGTTTCTTTCTAGTTAGTGTTTAAGTTTTACTAACCTAATATGAAATGACAGATGTCAGCTAATTACGTTGCGTGAAATGCCTTCGATATTTTTTCAAAAATTAGGTTTACAATGTATTGTGCTAACTTTGTCTCATTTTACACAATTTCAATGGTCAAATAGGTGACCCTTCCTTGGGGGTAACTCTACTGAGTGGGTGATGATAGGGATAAATTTCCCCCCCAAATACAATAAGAAAAATGTTTTAAATATACGTAATAGTAATAAAACTTATTTGAAATACAGAATTTAACATTTTTTGTCTCTAAATTTATTCTATTTAATTTATTTCAATTTATAGTTATCCACATTTTCCTGCGTAAAGTACTCTTGCATAGGATGTATGCCAATCCGCCCATCCCCCCTCCCACTAGATAAGTTGCACCAAGTCCGAGTAGCTTACTCAGTAACAACTGAGTCAATAGCGTCACAAACGTTTGACGTGTTGCTAGCGTTGTTTGTACACGTCAATCAGGTCTAGTGCTACCCACATATGGTCAATAACTGTTAGTTACAGGTGACGTCATGTAACCGTAGTAATGTATGATACTCACACAAGTATGGGCCAGGAGTACCTAAAAATTATTTACATCTTTAAGCTTTCGCAGTCTATCTTCGACCACTTTAAGATGTTTCAGGAAGGACATTTTCTGACTAACTTAGGGTCAAAAAAAAATTGTAAAAATACAATATTGTTTTGTTACAGTTATTTATCTCTTCCAATAATTATTTACTTATTTACCATTTTCAATATCATTAATTTATTTACAGTTTCTGAAACTCTTAGAAATATTACTGCCTTATTCAAGTTTTAAAACTTCTTCTAAAAATCCCCCCTAAAAGAGAAAAATACCCAATACCCGCAAACTCTCAGTAATAAAGCGTTGCTTGTGCAAGAGTGGTCGTTTGCGGATACTTCCTAATCATTGTGAGTCGGGGCTTCTCACTTGTTGGCAACGATAAAATCAAAATACTGACCAAACCTACAAAAATTTAAAATAAGAAGTACGTTGGGAGGAATTGTGTTTCATTTAATCCATATTTTTATTATTATTTTTAGGAAAACAAGCTCATCCTTCGGACTAGACCATTTTGTAAAATATGTGCTGAATGGCTGTTTGTGTGTTAGTGAGTGTAATCAACTTTTAGTAAAAAATATTTATCAACTTGCTACACTAAAACGTAATTTGTATAAATCCATATTATTAAAATTTTATAAAAACAAAATTTTTTAATTTAAAAACACGCCTTTCGCAATTTCTTTAACTTAACATTCCTCTATTCATTTATCTGTTTACTTACCCGTAAATTCTGAACAATGAAAATTGATTAATTAATTATTCTTATTGTTAAAAGTTAATCTGTGTATAATTAACTTGTGTTTATAAGCAATTTTAACATGACTATTTTTAAAATAATATGCAAATATCCATATCAATATAAATATAAATTAATTATTACGTTTACATTATAATGTCCACAATACCGTATTGATTTTCTTCGTCTATTAAGAGGGTTCTGAGGGGTGACGTTGGGGGTTAAAGTAACAGGGGGTAAGGCGCTCGCGGGAGCAAACACAAAATGGGCGCTTTTGTGTCCGAAACATTTTTTAGAAACATTTCCCTGCCACCTATACATTTCCAGTTTTATGTAGGTAGAATTTATTTTAAATTTCACACAAGTCGAAAAACGCCTTTGGTTAATTTAAAAGTGATGAAATAAAAATGTAAAATTGTATCGTTATCCTTTCAATTTTTAATATTTAGACTCTATTTTTGTAATTTTATTTTCAATCTCTCCAATCTATTATCCAATATCACTTCAATTTGAAGGTCAGAATGATTTGTGTTATTTTATTAAGTTTAAAAAAATGTTATATTTGATTGATTATTATTTCACTCCGTTATTACAGTGTATTAGTAGTGAATTTTATTTTGTAAAAGCAAAAAAGTAAAAGTAAAAGTAAATGTTTCCTTTATTTTAACCAGGTTAGGGTTCACATGTTGTGTAACTGATCTTTATATATCTTATTATAACAGGAGTCGCCCATTTTTGTGTTGTTGTTTAGGTTTAACTAGGGACATTTCCCGAATAAAACAATAATATTTTTTCAGATTCAACCATAGTCAGTATTTATTGATTAATTATATGTATATTTACTTTTTAACAGAATTTGAATATTTTCCAGCAAGCAGGGGACAAGATAATTAACCGCTCTTTTATTCGTAAACGATAATATATTTTTATTCTTTACAAACAAAGAATAACCTGTAACTTTATTATACACCTGAATGTTAATTTCAATTTTATTACCTGAATATTAATTCATTTATACCGATATCTCTTAAATTTATATTATTTCAGTAGGAGTGAAACATTCTTACGTTAGAAGGATACATTAGCATAAAAATAAAATCACAAAAACCCCTAACTATGAATGTTATACTCTCCTGACACAAATCCACAGTCATTTGTATATTTACCTTGAAAACTGTTATATACATTGTACATACAATATACAGGGTGGCTGATCATTCAGTGGTTACGAACATTTTTTGACCCAACAATATTGTAGTGTATGGTTTGGAACAGCTTATTAAAAATGGGCGCAGTATTTTTATAAAATTATTATCTTAGCTTACTTGTATACAGGAGGTGTAGAAAAATACAATAGGACCAACGTTTTTTTTATCTTAAACAGGGTACTTAAATTTTAAAACTTTGAACTATTAAAACAATGGAGTTATTTAAATTATATGATCCTTTAAAATTCTTTCCACTTATTCCTATTCAAAAATTTTTAATTTTTAAAAA